>NW_013547226.1:0-19304 GCF_000499425.1 Eimeria acervulina
TATATTTGCTGGAAAATTAGTAGAGGTCGATGCACGCCAAGCTGTCCTCGTATAATTATACCGGTGGGATTGTAAGGCTTTATTGTAGATTGCTGATCCAGGATGGACGCAGAATATACTTTCGTGTTTTGGGTGACAACTTACTTAAGGGACTGGAATTGATACTCAACTAGTGCTGGAGCTTATTTGTGGGGCTGGCTGCAAGCTTATCATTCATTGTGGCTCATCGAAGAGCCACAAGCGAGGGCACAGACAATCAACCAGTCTTGACTCATCCTGCGTAGATCATGCAGACATCGGTTTTTTGGCAATCGGACTTCCCTGTGTAGTGGCCGGCTTTGAGGGCCCCGCGGAAGAAGCTTGCTTGCCGGGTCCGCCACAGCATTGAAAGGTAATGCTTTTCAAGGTACAACAGAGAGCTAGCCTAAGGCATACTACGCAGGAGGGATGCATCGCAGTATCGCACTTTCCGACGAAAAGGCAGTGAATGTAACTTAAAGCACCCTAGCAGACACCCCCAGTGAGCGTATAGTCCAACGCATGGGAATTTGAAGCATCGCTGTCAACTTCTCTTCGTGGGGCTGCAACTGGCTGAGCGGCAGAGAGCGCTGAACACCTGAAACTTGCCAAAATGAAGGAGTGATTACACGTCAAAGAACGAAAGAAAAGCAACCGCCTTTACTGATATTGTGGGTCTTAAGAGCAGCCCCACCAATGTGCAAGACAGACGAAACACAAGACGAATCATGAGCCAGCCAATCCAGCGGAGCGTAGAGGAGGGCGAACTAGCCTCGAACGTTGTTCCTACAGGCAGAGATACCATACCCAGCGGATTCAGGAAGGCTTCGACTCCCCCGTCATGGCCATCGCGCAAAGCATGATGCAGTAGTGTTCGGGAGTGGCTAGCACTAATTGACGTGGGGTGAAAATTGATTTTGTTCTATGAAGCTTTGGCTCCGTCTAATCGCTTATGCAGTCCCTGCTGCACCACTCCGCAGGCTGAGGTTCGATACAACTATAGGTGCACAGGGGGTGCACAACGCAGCCACACGATGATCCCTGGCACACCGTGAGCAATTCTGGAAAAGGCTCACATGCGGACACCAGATGATACTGTTGAGGTCTAGCGGCTAGAAGGCAATGGCAGGGCGCATATCCCAGCTCTTCCAACAGCTTCAGCATACTCTACAATAAAAGAACGATAATCATTGTTTTATGAGAAGGCAAGTAATGAGACTGGACAGGATCGCCAGGTCTCTCCTGTTGCTGCTGCTGCTGCTGTACAGGCGTTGCCGTGACCAACAAGTAAGTTAACCGCCTTGAAACCTTTCAATAAATGGGGAAACATATCATTCAGTTCAAGTGACACTTAATTAACAGCAGAAGCAGCATGGACCTGCCCAACTGAAGACAAGACAGTTACGATAATGGACCTTCCAGTGGTGATACCCAGCATAGTCGTTTCCACATGCTGGGCTGCAATGCTGTCTCCATTACATAGGAGGAAAGAGAAGTGCCAAAAATACACTCCAAGTCTTTTTGAGTTGACATTCGATCGCAGAAATACTTGGGCAGCCATTATTTCGAAGGTGGGGCGGGCGAGTTTGATACGCAAATGAACAACTATTCTCGTCCTATACTTCGATAGAGTAGGAACATCTTTGATGACCGCTGGCTGTGAGGTTTGCCGATCCGCATACAAGCAGAACAGTGCGTAGCGCTTTGTTGCAAATTAGTCATGAAAAACGTATTTACTACTTCCCCGTGGGTTTGGCACAACGAGATTGCTTGTCAAGCTTCACATTTAATGGAGTGCATAATTTTGACATCGGTCCGCAAATATGTGTGTGCCGATGATAGTGCTGACACTACACATTCATCAACTAGCTCCATATATTGTTATAATCCTAAGTAGTTGTAAATAACTGTTGAGCAACTTATTCAGGATTCGGGTCTGCTCCCTGAGGATGAAAATGCTGCTTGGCTTGTGCGAATTTACATTGAGCCTGAGACATCGGTGTTGGCAGAGGGTGAAGACGCAAACTCTTCGCACGAATGCTGACTAGAGAAAAGCTGACCACAGCAGTAGCCTCCAGTCCCCAGGGATGACTAACTCAAAAGTCTAAGGTAGCTGCAAGTGGTTACACATTCGGGTGAAGAGAACTGACGAGCATGAACTTTCATCACGAAACGTTCTGCATTGTCAAATGCAAAGCCATTGGTGCCACATGGTGAGCTGAAAGTATTATCCCACCAGCTGTTTTCAGGTTCGAGGCCTTCTTGACCTCACATTGACGCGTGTTCCTGCGCAAGGTGAACCTCTTGAGTTCAGCGTTGTTTAGTCATACTAAGTAAGCATATTGCCGCTGTCAGTGTTCCTATTGTACGCTCTTCTGCTTGTTCCTCAGCGCATTTCTCCACACGGAGGTGTTTCCACTAGCTGCAACCTAGTTGCTGAGCCTAAAGTGCCCTGTAAATAAGCAAACAAGTACTTCTATGGAAATGATCAGAACATTCGGCTGCATTTTCAGTTTCATCTCCTTAAGCTCTGCTTTCCTCCTCGCTTTGCCAGTTAGAAGCGAGCTTACCGGCCTAGGACGTTCTAGACATTTGTGACGCGCATACTAGTGTAGAAGGCGGGATATGAGGCGCTCCCCAGAGATATGGGCCTAACACTGAAGCCTAGCAAGCAGCTGTCTGATAGGCACCTCCTGCACTCGTTCTCTGAAGCAATGTGGGTGCCACGCGTTTGCTTGGGTTACCACCCCAATCGGTGTAACATTAGTGGCTGCCGGTAGGACAGTGAGTATGCCGAAGTCAAGAAACGCAAGAACTGGCGACGATGCCAGGTGCGTAATGAGACTTCTGACGGCTTCGTCTTGTTTCACTCTCCATAAAGTTTTTTGTCCGCCTTTGGAAAATCCCTTGAACTAGATGCGGAGCTATGGAATCCAGGGCACCTAAAGGTGCAAACACAACCAAACCACCCTTTGCTCTCTGCGACAGCACTGTAGACAATTGCTGTACTTTTTTTGCATGCAGGCCACAAACTAGTAAGTGCTCATGTCCAAACTTCGGGCACACCATGCTACAATACCCAAGTCCCCGTTTGCTGCATGAACTAACATTGTACACAATTATTAAACGCTTCCTTGAGATACACCCAGGAGTAAATGCATTGACCAACTTACGGCAGACCGCGAAACATCTGCCCCAGGAACAGCATACACCTTCATACTACATTGCAGAGGACCTGTAGCCTAAACTTAGCGCATGCTTACAGGTGCATTGCAATAAATCCTGAGTAGAACGTCATGTTCCAGGTTCATAAGGAACTATTTCGTCCTATGCGCACACAGCAGGAGCCTTTGGGCCCAACTGCGGCCTACTTTCCGCGCCGGTGAACTCTATAAAGTGTAATAACACCGCCAGCAAAAAACTACACCTAATACCCTATAACCGGACTTTTTACTTGCATTGAACTGCGCAAACTCACATAAGCGTCGAACTGGGCACCCAATGGAAAGCAGGTGAGGCACCCTCTACCGCCTCAGATACAGACGGGATTCGGGGGCCCCACAGGGGGTCCTCAGCTGCCCAGCGAAAAGACCTCCGGTCAGAAGAAAGCAAATAAAATATTCCTGTACTGCGCTGGAATGGTAATGAAATAAAATCATGCAATATTTTGAAGGGACGGTTATGGGAGGGCGGCCCCACCGTAATAGTTAGCGCGGAAGGAGTAAGGGAGGCACGACAGCTAGACGTATACCTAATGACATTGCAAGACTCTTCTGTCTCTACCACTTCGTCATCTTGAGCCCAAGCCTACCTCTAAGGCTCAGTGAATGGGGATTGGAATTGCCTGTCAAGGCTGCAGCTGTTGTCCCGAGACCGCATAACTCTATTCTCCTTGTATAGGTTTTCTTCTAACCTGCTTCTGCATGCCAGCCGGCAGCACCTTGGCTTGCCCCACAGGCCCTAATGGGTTCCCTTCAGGACTTGGTGGGAGCCCTGCTTGCTCGGAGGGCCCCAGAGGGAGGGGGGCCCCACTGCGTGTCCTTGAGTTTTTCAGCGGCATAGGAGGCCTGCGTGTGGGTCTTTCTGAGGCACTGGAGAATCTGCGGCGGGAATGGGTTTGCGAGATAGCTACCGAAGTTGTGGGGGCGTATGACATCAGTGCAACAGCCAACGCGGTGTATAAGCACAACTTCAGAACTTCGCCGATTTGCGTATCTATAGAACATCTGTCCCTGCAGCAGGTAGACGGGCAGGCAGACATATGGCTGCTGTCCCCTCCATGCCAGCCGTACACACGGGGAGGCAAGAAACTAGACAGCAGAGACGGCAGGGCCACAGGCTTCTTGCACTTGCTGCAGCTGCTTAGCAAATGCTGCTCTCCTCCTCAGTTCATATTCTTAGAAAATGTCAGGGGCTTTGAGAGCTCAGACACCTGGACACGAATGCAACAGGTGCTTTGCGGCCAACTTTACCGAGTTGAACACTTCCTTCTGTCCCCCACACAAATAGGCATTCCAAATACAAGAGTCAGATACTACTGTCTGGCCTGTAGAGACGCAACCGAGCCCCGGCAGAAAAGCCTGCAATCCCTGCTTTCAGAGCAGCAACAGCAGCGAGGTCCGCAACAGCAGGGTGTGTTTGTAGGCGCGTGGCAGCAGCGAGAACGGCAGCAGGAACAGCAGCCGCAATTTGTCAACCAAGGCCAGTTGGACGTGTCTTCAAGTATCAGTGTGGAGGCTTGTCAGTTGCAGCTAATGCCCCCCGCTGTATCTTCAGGGGCCCTTGGAGCCCCCACATTACATGAAACCTTTCACCTACGTTGCATAGGGGACTTCTTGGAGGCAAACATTTCGCCGGAGGAGCAGCAGGCTCTGCACATCCCTGCCGCTCGTCTCTGCCGTTTTATAGACATGCATACGCAGGACACGGAGACAGGGAAGAGTAAGCGCAAAGAGACAGAGACGAAGGAGGCAACAGCGGGGGAGTGGCCCAGAGGTGCAGATCAGAGAGAGGGAGAGTATAGCGATACAGAAACCGGCGATGGGGGGAACGATGCAGAAGGGGATATCGAGGCGGTTAATGTGTATAAGATAAGCACAAACCCGCCGTCTCAGAGCAGCAACGGTTTCAGGCTTGAAATAGTCAGCCCGAGCCACACTGCATGCGGTACATTCACCAAGGGGTACGGACGCAACCTCCACTCCGGAGGGCCCCTCCTCCTCGTTCCGCCAACAAGCCCTACAGCAATATCCGCTGTAGCAGCAGCAACAACAGCGGGAAGAGCTCAAGCAGCAGCGGCTAGAGCAGCCTCACCTGAATCACCAACTGCTGTAACGGCTGCAGCGACTGCTGCAGCAACAGCAGCTGCAGTGCTTTCTCCGGAGACTTTAGAACGGAGCCGTTTCCGTCGTTTGCGTGCAGGGGAAACTATCCGTTTCTTTTCATCTCGGGAATTGCTTCGGCTGCATGGATTCCCCGAGTCTTTTGCTTTTCCCCCCTCTTTGTCTTTTCGCAAGCGGGCAGCCCTCGTGGGCAACTCCGTAAATGTCAAAGTAGTGGCACTGCTGCTGCAGCACCTGCTGCAGCAACATTTCCAGCATATGCAGCCCAGCACAAACTGAAACCACCGGAAGTTATGCAGGTACACCCTACAGGCCTCCGTTAGCCTTCACTTTCCGTATGGCTCCGCAATTGTGTCTCTAATTTACATAAAATTTGGCGCCCGCTCTACTGCCTAGTAGCAGTGCTTCCTCTGAGGGATCTGGGGTCCCCAATTTAAGGGCTTAGTTCCCCTGCTGATGGAGAGAAACTACATACAAATTGGTCACAGACTATGGTTTTCGGTACGTAGGGTTTCAACCTTAAATGGCATACAAGAGTAACTGCCTAAACTCTGTACTACCCTCTTGCCTGCATTCTACGTCTCCCGGCCTTCGTTCCTGAAGAGAGGAAGAGGCAAGCGCGCCTAGTGACGAGCATGCCTGGGGCGCTGGTGTACAGTCGCGTTGTGTACGCCACCAAGCGGCTGTTCACCAGTGTGTAGTTTGCTACACGCAGTGGCTTATTGAAAATAGTTGGCCTCAAATGGCAGCAATACAAGTCTGTTTTTGAGCGCCGCGTGACCCTCGGCATGCAGCAGGGATCGCAGCAGCCTGAAACCACTGACGAGGAAGCCCTCTGGAGGTGGCAAGAGGTGCCTGTCTTCCGTGGGGCATCGTAGTTCTGTCTGAACCTAACCTAACAACCTGCCAATGAGCCACAAGAAAATCACCCGGGGCCCCGGGAAGAGGCACAAAGACCCAAGCACAGCACCGCGGGGGGCCTATGGGCCCCCGCCAGGGTGCTGTCTACTGCCGTCCGTTCTGTCATGTTGCGGTCCCAGGGGACAGATGCATGGGGTCACCCAATGCCGACTGTCCCTTGAAATACCCCTCTTTCTTTCTCTCCCTATATCATACAGTGTGCAGGATGAGAAAGAAGCAGTGGGGGGGCCTACAGTGTCTGTCTGTCTGGGGTTGTCCAGCACATCAGAGAAACTTGTATGGCGTCTGGTAATTCCCCTCAAATGCCTTCCCATACATTTTCTTCTCAACAAGATCAAAGTCAAGCCCACCAAAGTAAGGATGCTCCATGCAATCCCTAAGGTCGTACCGGCTTTCCGCGTGTGGATCGGTCATATGCCTGATGAGGTCCTCTGCGAGGTCCCTCTCAGGCACCTCTAGATGGCCCACCCACTCTAGCATTTCCTTGAAAGTAACTCCTAGAGCGAAGACGTCGGTTTTGAAGTCAAAGACCTGATATTCCCCGTCAAACGTAAGCTCGGGGGCAATGTAGTGCTCCGTAAATATGATTTCGACCTCCTCTCCGTACATAATCGCAGGCATGCCGCTCTTCCAAAAGCCCTCAAAGTCCGCAAGCAACGCGTGCCCATCTTGGCTCACGAAGTAGTTGCACCCTTTAATGTCTCGGTGCACCCACCCATCCTTGTGCATGCCCCATAGACCGTACACCATCTCAGCGAAGGCCAGACGCAGCTTCACCTTGTCTGGCATACGCCGGGTATACAGAGAAACGTCTGCACGGGCCCTCGGCGTTATAAGGTACAACGTGCTGCCATCTATGTCCCTGAAAGCTCCCAAAGAAGGCAGCGTCAGCGGCAGCCCCTTGGCCAGCTTCTCGTGCGCAAACAGTTCAAACGCTACCTCCTTGGCACTGCAACCCGCGGTTGATTTCCCCTTTATTACAATCCCCTCGTCCCGCTGCGCCTCGGTGAGCCCTAGAAATGACGCCAACCGGGGCCGTGGCTTGGGCACAGACATCAACACCACTGGCTTCTTTTCCAAACGCCTCAGCAATGGTCGAAGTTCAGGAAACTCCATCTCGTCCAACACCGGCAATCCTCGAACGTAGTCGTCCCATGAGTACGGTACCTGACCTGCAGCAAGCATACGTCCATGCGCGCACACACCCCATACCCTTATATTCATCCATGCGTCCATACATGCCGCGGTCTGCCACTTGCAAAATACATCTTTGGGCTGTCGCATGCACTCAAGTGCAGAGCAGTCATCAAATGCAAGTGCAGTGCATAATTTGTCGAAGTACTCATCCAACAACCACAGGCAGTTCACAAACATACACGCGAAGAGAAGCGTAGTTGTACGGCAGTTGTACATTGGCTGGCTGACAAGGTGCACGCATGTACATCTTCGATGCATGCAGCACGGCCCCACACGTTCGACATGTTTCTAATGCCCACCTAAAACTGCCATTTTTGCCTTGCGCAAGGCTTGCCGGGGGCTGTGGTACACCTCGCTCGTCTTGCGCCATAGGCCGACGACGGAGAAAAAAGAACCCAAAGCGCTGCAGGCACATATGCGCGCATACAGTGCAATAAATACCCTTACACGTGCATGCTTGCATAGATAGCCAACAAAAGACGCCACAGCCGCTGCTGCCGCTTGCATCTATCGGAGTTGGCTGGGTTGGCAGTCCGTCCGTTTCTCCGGCCGCGCTCAGCAATGCAAACGCTGAAGCAGCCATTTACATAGACAGTAGAACGTAGATAGACTGTAGAAGAATATACTAGCAGAAAGGTACTCTACTGATAGAGGGTCCTAGGTGCTTAACGCATGCCTTACAGAAGAAGGGCACCGAGTCCAGGGCCAATCAATGGGGGAGGAGGTTTGTGCGATCTCCCATGCCTCGTTATCCCACTCCTGCGGCCTTTAAGCCTGCGCAGGTTGGGCCCTGCAGAAGCACTTTCCGGGCCGCCAACTGGTTCATCTTCGTCCGTAGGCTCCTCCCCCTGGGGCCCCGCCTCTAACACCCCAGCCCCAGGCTGCCCTGGGTCAGCTTCGGGCTCTTGGGGAGCATTACCTCCTGCTTCGGCAATAGAGGCTACAACGCCTGAAGGGAGCGACGGGGAATTCGCTTCTGATGAGCCAACAGCCATAAGGCTGCAGCACAGACTCGTGGAAAGAGCCGCTACGAGGGCCTTACGAAGGCTCATCTCGCTGCGGAGAGATGGACGGGGCAAGCAGCGGCCAGGAGGACGGAGAAAGTGCCTTAAAGAAGAAAGAGGAAAAGGGAGGCCCGTGGCATCGACGCGCAGCGCAAAGAACAGAAACTGCCAAAACGAGAGACGAATTGCCAAAGAAGGGGAGGGGGGAGAGCTGATAAGGGACTAAGCCCCCTCCCCATAACGCGTCCCTCCTTTCTGTCCTTCCCTTTGCATAAATAATAGAACTTCGAGCAGAAGGAAAACAACCACGGGTCCCACCGCCTCTGCAGCGGTATCCACAGCTCAGCCACAGGGGGGGCGAGCGGTCAGTCAGAAGGGGAGGCTCAGTGGAGAACAGAGAGAAAAGAGGCAGCCATAAAGGCTACTGTGGAACAGAAAAACGCAACATAAAGCAAGTCACAAACAGCAGCAAATGGGGGTCTGCCGCATCCTATGCTCTTGGCCCAGCACCCAGAAACGAGTCCCCTTGCCTTCCCCCGCAGCCATGAGGGCTGGCATTGGTTGGTGGACTCCAAAGCAGCGTTCGACCTATTTTTCCACTGCTCTTCCGCGCGCCGAACTATGCATATTGCTCTATAGTAAAAACTGCGTAGTAGAACCTGGCAGCTCGCTAAAATTAATCCTCTGTTCTACCCAGCCACTTCTTCCCCTCCTTTCCGCGAGCTCCCAGGAAGCCCCAAAGGCTTTCCTTCCCCCTCGTGCTCTCTGGAGGTTTTCAGGGACGAATTGGAGTATCTTTTCCCGAAAGGAATAGATTTTTGAACATTTGTTGCAGTAGTTTTGCCAAAAGGCACATGGGCAAGCGGGGAAGAAGAGACTAACCAGCCGATCCATGGCGACGCCACTGCCACGTATCCAAGGGAAGCAGGGTTTGGATGCCATCATTGGTTAATGACTGCGCTTCGCCCTGCAAAGTACGAATCATATGCTCACCAAACATTGAGTAGTGCATAATGCTGTATATTTACAACTTAATTGGCAAAGGCCTACATAGCTCTGGGGATTCCACGGTAGTGTCTGCGTAGACTGGTCAGTCAGGAGTTGGTCTGTGTAGGTACGCTTTGCCATAGTGAACTGTATGCGAGCAAGCGGAAGTATAACAATTGCCTACAATGTTTCAGCAGGCAGTAAATGGGGGTTCTTTAATGATTGCATGCTGGGCTGCCTTGCAGCATGAGCTGCAACGAGCTGGCAGCGACCGATGCGGACCCGCTCCCTCAGCCTCTGCCAGAGGCCTGATGCCGCTTGGCGTAGAACAGCTGGATACTGGAAGGGAGATCACTTACTTTTTAAGAAGTCTAAACTGGCTCGACCCCAGCTCGAGGCGTTCCTCTGATATGGTCGAGGACTCAGTACACTCGGTAGGTAGTACTGTGTGGCTCATTGGAACAGGTGCAACAGCCTCCATCCTCACGGAATGGTGCCCTGGTGCATCGGAGCGACTAGTACCGACTTTGGTTTAAGAACAGTGGACAAAGTCCGTAGAAGTTCTGTACTGCAAAAACCCGGCGATTTCTCCCTGTGCATCGTTGAGATTGATCGGGATCTGCCCTATGGAGGGGAAGGGGCTAACTGTTGGGAGCGTCATCGCTTTGAGATCAGCTCAGTAACTGTATCCCACCCAGCGGAGAATGGCTTAACAGCAAAAACGATTCATGAAGATTGCCTCCACCTTTGTGGACCGTCCACGCATGAGACGCGCATCGATGCCCGGGCAATGGAGCAGGTCGTTGCTTCTCTGACGTTGTACATCTGTCCTGACAGCCTGGCAGATGCATCCATACAGTTGCTATTGGAAGCATCGTTACTATGCAAAACAGTAGTGATAATACCGAAGCAAGTGTGTCGTTGTTCCGGAGCGTATATGGACTACGGAAGCCTTCCGATAAGCTCTCCGACGTAGGTTTATTCCCGACAAGAGAACAGCCGACGGCAGAAACGGTAAAACTTAAACAGGTTATCGATAAAGCGATGCATTCGGAAGTATCGGGCTAGTTGAACAGAAGTCCAACGGCGGGCTTGGAAGCCATCTGCAGGGAGCTCCGAGCCTCTTTTCCTGTGCCCGGGAAAGGGGCAGTCCGTAGCCAGCAGGGCCAACGAGCGGAAACTAAGGAGCGACAGGGTTGGCCTTGTTGAGATGAAGAAACATTTTGCATTCTAAAGGGTATTTTGTATCCTGGGGGGGTTTCGAGCAGCGCATCTGTACTTCTTGCAATAAAGGTCATCAAAATGGTGATTGGAGACGTAAAGTTGCCGCGGATGCACCCTCCCGCGCTCCTATCAGCCAGGCGCCATGTTGTGAAGCTGCGCGTTTCTGCCCAGATTTTGCTTTTTTCCTAAATTGCTCTCTTCTTACTCCCTATACACTAACGCGGGTCCGATTCTTGCTAGGCTCAACATCGCACCAAGGCCCAGATAGCTGGGTCGTGGTGCGATGTTGATAATGCGGTGCCAAACGCAACGAGGAATCCGCCGAATTTACGTTCCAGCTTCGCATTGCACAACGGCTCTGCTCGAAAAGCTCAATCATGCATTACCGAGCCACGGTGGGGTCCACACAGCAGTGGAAAGAGGGGCTAGTACCTTTTGGTGATACAGGATGCGCCCCGCAGCTTAGCAGTATTCCCTCATTTGGTCAGAAAGTTCGCAACAGAAACCACGCAAGACTCTCACACCCGGGATCTTGTGGATTCTTCGCATCCCTAAACGCATCTGAACGAATTTTATCGTGAAGTTCCCATCAGTCAGACGGTGTGGTAACATCTTCGTTGTCGTGGGCGCACCCCGCCCCTATATCCAAACCATCCCCTGTCCGAGTAGGGAGCGTTTCCCAACTATTCATTATCCATCTCTGGAAGCTCCTCAGTTTTCCGAAGAACCTTTCGAATTGTAGAGACCAGAAGTTTGTTAGCGTCTTCTGGCGCGAACTCATGATTCGGAGTTATATCCAGCATAGCATAACCCAGCTGAAAGGTCTGAAGGCAGCCCGTCAGAGTGAACACAGCAGCCATGCGCTTATGCAGTATTTGCGAGCCTTTAACAAGCGAAATGCGTCAACCTGGCTTGGTTTCCTCCCTTGTGGCGGACGGGTTTATGATGCAGCAGTCCATTCCTCGACCCAATGTTCTCTGTTTCTCTGTTTTCCATGGCTTACAGGGAAACACCTTTGTCTAGCCCGACGGTAGATGTGTTTGCTGGCAGCCATCTTCCTAGGCCTGCAGTTGCATAATTTCATACACAGCTTGCATCAGCCTGGGAAGAAAACAGCAGAATGCCGCTCGAGAAACTACGACAAAAAGACGCTCGGCAATACTTTAACCAGGCCAGTTTGGTTCTTCTGACTACCATGAGCTGGTAAGCTTGTAACAGGGCGAACTGCCGAGACAGTTTGCCAAGCTTTGATTGACTCCTTTGCTGTTCCGTCTGTGGTTAAAGCCTGCCCCACATCGTAGACTTCCCCCCAGCCTGACAATGACACCATCCTACCAATCTTGCTTCTCTCAAAAGAAAACCAGCGAAATCCCCCTCCGTCCCCCGACAATATGGCAGCAGGGCGCTTGCGAAAAGGAGCAAGTCGAGATGACTGAGCTCCCAGCGACCGATAGAGGCCAGATATAAAGATGTTATTGCATCAAATCGCCAGGCGATCAACAGCCCAAGAAGGTTCCCGAGGATCTGCTGCACGAAACGTTATCTCAGGAAGATTTATGTGCTCTCCTCAATTCAGCTGCAGCGACTACAAGAAAGGGCATGCACACGTGAGCTAAAATTGCGTCAGCGTGCAACCTTACGTGAACAACTGTCCCAGCATCAGTGTCTAGGGGCTCATATCTTTCCCCCTACGCGGTTCCCGCGCACAACCATTTTTTATCTGCGATCTACAATTCCTCCTTCACGTGTTTGCAGCTCAGCTCCACCGCCGAGGCAGCTCATCGTTTCTCTTGAGATCAGTGGAGGCTGAACGCCAGCCCCAAAAGACAACGACACCACTCAAGAAGAAGAGTATGCACTGCAGAGAAAGCTGTGCTAATCTCGTAACGTTTGCATTGTATTTCCTGCAACTAAAGGTTCGAGAGTACGTGTTCGACCTTGCTGAACCTATAAGGGCACACAGGTCGTTTCGATACCCTCTGGTCCAACGTAACATGCGTATCAACCATAGTGATTCTGGATTATCGGTTTTTGGCTTAAGGACCAAAAAGAAGTGCGTTAAAAACTTCAGTCACTCTTGCGAAAAGGGAACACCACAGCCACAGAAGCCCGTCCCCCGTGGTGCAACCTAGCAAACCAATCGGCGAAGGATGGTCGGAAACCTCTAACAAGGCAGTAAGGTCATTGCTTTAGCCATCTACAGAATGAGCGCTCCTCCCCTTGCCACTCGCCAGACCCCATCGCTACCTACACTCACACCATGGTGTGCTCATCCCCCCCCCGTTCCACCCACCCGCACTGCCCAATGCAGTTCATACAGGAATGCAGATGCCTGTACAAAGGAGGCGAGGAAGTGAAGCGAGCCACGCGACAGGCATTACGCTTGGCCGCGTGCTAGCGGAAATGCTGCATGGTGTACTCCACCTGCCTGGTAGATTTGTGCCGCGGCTCTAAGCGGCAGAAACGATCTCGGCGCGTCGCGCCAACACGCAAAACTGTTATCTCGTCATATAGAACAAGGCTGCTGTTTTGGCAGCTTTGATCGGCAGCCCCGCACCACAGTTCAGTTGAGTTGAGGCGGATCTTCAAGTATCCGCCTCAACTCAACTGAACTCAGATTAAATCCGAAGATATCATTCATGCAATAGGCAGTTCGCACGTCATTCCGCATTATCCTACTCATAAACGGCGTGAAAATCGCGGGGTTGTTGAGAAACCCCTGCGGCATAAGGAAATACCTGGACCACCTCTGCTTGTACCGTAAGCCCAAATACTTTCTAAAGGGAGTGGATACATAAACGATAGAACCCATCTTCCATGTCACAGTAGGCCACTCGAGAGGAAGAGAGACAACTCATCCTTAGAGCAATGGGTCGCAAGTACTTACACTTCCGCGGAACAACAAATTCATTCAGGGCCCTGAAGATCCCCACTACCTGCCTCTCCATAAGTTTATGGGGCTTTGGAAGGGAGAACAAAACTCAAACCGACACCTGCCACCCTCCTCAAGGTATCCTTGTTTTACCATGACGTCCAGCCATTCGCTCACATCCAAATCGCACCTGTGCACCAGTCACGGCCTGGCATGGTCATTTCTCTGCCTGCTTCTCGTAGTGTCGAGGTACTTTACAAGCCAACGAGGCGTCGTGTGCACCAGCGGAAGGAGGCTGTAGAACCTGCACAGATGCGGCGGTTGCTCTGCCTCTTGCCACCCGACAAAGTGGAACTGGTGCCAGCTGGAGAACATACGTACAGATGTGCTTGCATACAGCACAATCGTCGGGAGTCCAAATAACAAAAGAAAAAATGTCAATGCTGGCCCATCAGCTACTTGCGAGTTGCCGCTGCCTCCCCACCCTCCCCTTGGCTCGTGAATTCTTACTTCTGCTCCCCTTCTTCGGTTTTTCGGATTTCGTTGGCGGGCTCTGCTTAGTTGCTGCTGTCTTTTTGGTACTATTCCCTGCCTTCGGTCTGCCCGTGCGTACGCTGCTTCGTCCCGATGTCCGCTTCCTTGGAGCGTCTTGCCTGCGTCTTTTGTCTGCTCCTGAGTTGAGCCATAGTTGTTCTAGCGCATTAAGTCGTGGGAGAAAATACGAAAGCGACAATGCAGTAAAACACTCTTTTCCCTCCCAAGTGTCGTCAGCGGCGCCATAGCCACTCCAGCGTATCCGGTAGTAGAACTTTCCCCCCACTCTCTTGCAGGCCAAAATGTCGTCGACAACATAAAGCTGGCCTTCCTTCTCTGCCATGTTTGCTTTGCGCCCTAGCAGAAAAGGAGGAAAATAGAACGACGCACAACACGGGCATGCAGGTGACTGGTGGCCTAGCAGACAAGCTGCACAGTGCGCCTCTAACAACAGAGTTGTTATCTAATGCATTAGAAACAATACACATCCATCCGCCTCACTGTATTAATGAATTCAAAGCGCATCACCCGCTGCTGGAGAGCCACTGGGAAGTGTGCGACTCCGTAGGCAGGGGAAGAGGGGAGGCGCAGTGTGCGTTGTTTCACCAATGGCTTGAAAAGAAGGGAGATTTCTAATTAGTTTGTAAATAAACTCCACGATGGTCAACTGTGTTGCCATGCGTTTGCCGCACACTCAACTGCAGAGCACTTCGAGGCGTCCATCTTCCCCCGGAGCGGTCTGTACACCAGACCAGAGGCTTCCTGGGGGAATGCATGCAAATACAACGGGAAAATCTGTAAACTCTTTCAAAAAGGCTATTTTTCATCTTCTGCCCTGTTTTAGTGTGCATTTTTTTGCTCCTTTTTACTGTTGGCTTCTGAGTGCACAGCTCGCTTCTCCATGGCGCGTGCGTCTTCTCCCTAACAGGAGATTTTTGCTTGCTTAGGCAGAAACGATGAGCATAATGCGGTGACAGAGAAGCGTGTCTAGATGTTTTGGGGATTCATTGCTGTGGGGATGCCTGCTGCCAAGGAAATATCACAGCCAGCCCCCGGAATCTTCCGGCGGTGCGCATCATTCATTGTCTTGTTTTCTGTTTGGCACGTCTTCATTAACCACCAGCTGTTTGGTTTGTGTGCTGATAGAGGAGCTCTTGTGCTTGACTGTAGTGGGCTTGAACAGGGAAATGAAGGGGAGGCGGCGTGCGCGACTAGTGCTCCTGCACATCCAATTTTCATGCTCCCGGGTATAGCAGGAAGCGGCCTGATGGTCAGTGCCAAAAACGCTTCCCTTCCCCTTTGCAGTTCTTCACCCGTCTCCTTTCCAGTGCCATTCAGGGTGTGGGCCTCACTGTCCCTCGTCAGACCTCCGCGTTCCCACCAGCTCTGTTGGATGGACATCATGCAGCCAGTTGCAGATGAGAAGGGAGAGATTTACGCTAGTAAGGAGGGAGTCAACGTTGAAGTACGCTAACACGCCTGTGGAATGCCCCTACGCACTCACTTCCTTTTACACGGCTCCCATGCATTACGGACATGTATAAGGATTTACATGACAGTAGAAATGCATACGGATATGGTTCCTCGCTGACCTTTTCACTGCTTTCATCCATTCAAGTTGTTGGCGTATAGTGGCTGAGGCAAACTACAGCTGCCTAGGGTGCGTGTTAGCGACAAGTTTTTCTTCGTGCGCTTTCAGGTCGACAGCTATGGGACTGCCCACGGCTTCGATTATTTGGACTACTTCTACAACGAACGGTTTGGAGTACCTGGGACAGCCTACTTTCACATGATGCTACGCACCTTTTATTGGATGGGATATCAAGAGGGCACGTCCCTCATAGGCATACCGTATGATTGGCGCCTTCCCCCGTGGCAGGCGAGTTGCTTCCGAGTCCTTATCACACAGTAGTCCGAAACACACTAACTTTTTTGAGGGCCAACCTGGTGGGTACTCAGGGGCTGTGCATTCGTTGTGCCGTCGTGTTGGTGTACGGGGGCGGCTATACGGGGAGAGGCGGGACGTGGACATGCAAAAGGCGTACACCAGGCCCATAGGCACACATTGTAAATGCACAAGGTGAGATGCACGACATTCGACAGTGTGGGTTTGAACTGCAGATGGATTTTGGCCGTCTGAAATCAGAAATTGAATCGCGTGTTGGGGCCATGGGGGGAGCGAAGGCGGACGTTCTAGTGCACAGTTTAGGGTCAGTTGTCTTTAATTATTTTCTTCACAAAGTGGTGGACCAGCAGTGGAAGGACAAATACATCAACTCATACACCCTCGTCGCCCCAGCAACGGGAGGAAGCTTTAAAGCCATCAAAGCTCTTCTTACTGGGTGAGACCGGATGCTCTCGTAAATGGGGTTTTTGCAGCTTTCTGTTGAACTTGGGTTGCACTTCACATCACAAGGCGCATATGCTTAGGGGTACTGTACTTTCTCCATCAGTGCTTTTCACACCCTTAGGTAGGCAGAACGACAGGGGAAAAGCAGCTTGCCGGTAAAGCACCGCTAGACTCCCAGAACTTGTTTTTAAACAACTTGTCACTTTTCGCTTCTGGTAGTTGTGTGCTGGCTTTATCCTAGTTACAATGACCCGGTTGACTTGACGTTTTGGACTCTTCTGGATATCAGCCTTATTCCTGTGGACATTTTGCGGGACCTCTCCCGCAGTCTTGGTTCCATCTATGCCCTCCTGCCGGATATTGACGTAAGAAAGGCAGACCGGCATTCACAACTGACCACACCTGCAGCTATTCCACAGATTCTGTGTGTGCGAGAATGCATGAAAATCCGGCTTCATGCGTGCTCATGCTTCTGGTCTTCCTTCCAACCGGTGCGTGATAAGAAAGCTGGGATTGCGTGTGGATTTCTGCTACATGCATTGCCACTCAGCTCTATGGACAAGATCACTTGGTTGTAAGGCAGTTGCAGCCGAAAAAGTCGGGTTCCTTTTCCCCGGCATTCTCTGCTTTCATGAGCGGAGGCTCAGATGGAAAAGCCCAGATGCATATGGAAGCAAACGGCCGCAATCTTGAGTTCAGGAGACTGGCGGACGCAACACCACCGGCCGAATGGGGGGCGCAAACGGCGAAGTGGGCTGCGCAGGGAAACGGAAGGACAGAAGGTGATGGAAGGTTGCCAAAGACACAACAGTCACGGGAAGAATTGGTGCAAGAGATCAGTGCTCAGGTCGACCAGCGGACGCAGCAGGTGCGGCATTACGCAGCAGAGGCGCAGGAAAGGATGGCAGGAATAAAACATTTGCTGGCCGAAGAAGCAGAAGACTTGGAAGAAGTAGTCTACACCCTGGGGAACTGGACAGCTCTATTGCCTCCAGAATTGCGACTTCGAGCGGAAACAGCTAAACAGCATATGCAGGGGATCTTGAAGGACCCGGGGGTGAGAGGCATCTGGGTGTTCTTCGGGGGCTGCTTGAGAGCAAAGGACCTGATATATCACCGGGAGAAAAGCCACACTTGCGAACTTATCCCAGTTTCCGAACTAGAGGATACGCTGTTTGCTTAAAAGCAAGCAACCTCATCCCGTCTGAGAAATAACAAGCTTATGGGTGTTTGCGGTTTTGCTGAGTGTATCCTTTCGTAGGTTCCTACTAGGTGCATTTGGAGCGTTTTCGGTTTTCCTTCTACTGATGTCGGCTATATTTACACAGGCGCAGACCTGTCGCGCAAACCCGTCCCGTAAGAGAGCACTAGACAAGCCCTGACTAGAGCCAACAACGGGAGTAGCTGCTGTTTCAGATGGACACATCGCTTGCCGGAAGCGAGGACAGGGGCATGAATGCCTCTAGTTAGATAGAGGGCGGCTTTTGAGTGCGTTTCTGGCGGCTGGTTATCTTGCGTTGCCTTTTGGGCACGATTTACGTTGACGTTGCATCTACGCAATATCCACTCGTATTGTGCCTGCCTGTGTGTATGCAGAGTACTCGACGTTGGGGATGACACGGTTCCTCTCCGGTCTCTCTCAGTTTGCGCAGGTTGGGCATCGACGTTTGAGGTGAAGACGTTCAAGAATTTGGACCATATGTTCATATTTGGGGACGGTGAGTTCAATAGTTACATTAGGGTTGCATTTGGCAAGAAAGAACAGAAAGATTGATGCAGAAAGGGGCAGCAACCCTCTATCCTGCAAAAACGAGGCGGGCACAAAACAGGCGGAACGGGTTTCTGACCCACGCCCTTCACTATTAGTGACTGCAATTCGTGTGCATGTCTAAGTTATAACACGTGCCTTTCCGGCGGAGCTGTCGGCAGATTCAACTGGTACCAGACGTACCGACGATTTCGTCTTGGAAATGTTTTTGGTCTAGGCGTAAGGGGAAAAACCGCGATGCGAGCAGCAGGTCAAGAACGCGTAGAGATTACATGTTTGATTAGCTCACCGACCCCCAGTGAATGAGTGCTATACAGCAGCCTACATGGGGAGATCTCTACAGATTAGGAGAACCAAATGTACAGAAGGCGCATGCTCATGCTTCGTAGCTCCCTGAACATTTTCCAGTATGTAGCTCCACGACAGAAAGACGCAATGGCACGGAGCTCCTCCACTTCACATGTGCATTAGTTGTACATTAGTTGCATCTTGCCAGATATCGGGAGCTGTGGCAGCAAGGCAAAGGCAGTAAGGAGCACGCAGCACAACGGCGATGCTTGAGTTTGTCTACAAACTGATGATTTCCTTCTGTATAACTGCGTGCATTCTGCAGAAGGTGGCCGTCTACTTTGCACCAAATCACTATTTTTATGCGCATCGGTTGGAATTGCGCAAGGTGGTGTAACGAACTATTTTGCTTCAGGCAAAATGAAAACTGATTGTGTACAAACTCGCGCCCATGTCCCTTTATGCACACTGTTTGCTAGTGGGGAGGGGACATATTATAAAGTTCATCTCCCGTACCTTCGAGGCGCCATGAATTCTGCGAGTGGTCAGAATTGTGGAACAGTGATACGGAAAGCCATCTTCTCAAGGAAAGCCAGTTGAACCTATCCTAATGCTGTCGTGCAACTAGTTCACACAGTTGGATGCGGGAGTAGAAGACCTACGGAACCGTTCACTGACTCATTCCTTTCTCAAGACGACGGGTCATCAATTAGTTTACCCACTCAATGAGTGCGATAACAGGCATGCATTTGCTATCCTAAAGGTGTCCTCAATCCTTTGTGGGTTGGGAATAGGTGTT
>NW_013547225.1:0-5000 GCF_000499425.1 Eimeria acervulina
TATATATATATTATATATATATATATATAAAGACAGCGATAGAGAGACATAGAGAGACAACAAACAGACAAAGGAGACAGAAAGAAAAACAAACAGAAAAATAAATAAAAATAAACAACAGACAAAGACAGAAGGAGGCAGACAGTAGATAAAAAAATGAGAGACAAACAAACAAAGAGACAAGTAAATAGAGATAGAGGAGTAAGCAGAGAAACAAACAAACAAAGAGAGAAATAAACAAAGGGGAGAGAAACAGAGAAACAAACAGAGACAAACAAACAAACAGATAGACGAACAAACACACAGATAGACAAAAGGAGACAGACAAAGAAACAAAATAACAAAGAAAGCGAAGGAAGAGACAGACAATAAACAAAAAAGAAGAGACAAATAATAAACAAAAAAGAAGAGACAACGAACAAACACGAAATACCCTAAATATATCACGAGGGTTTAAACAAAAGCAGAGGCTTGAGGGCCCCCACACGACAATAATCCAGGGGCCCCTATACGGGGCTAGGGGGCCCCTATACGGGACTAGGGGGCCCCTATAAGGGACTAGGGGGCCCCCATATAAGACTAAGGGGCCCCTGTGGGGCCCCACAGGGCCCCACTGAGGCTTGCATGCGTTGTTGTGGGGCCCGTGGGATCGTCTCCCCTCTATGGGGCCCCTGCTTATCAACAGAGGGGCCCCTAGGGGCCCCCTCCTCTTAACTTAAGGGCTTCTAGGGGCCCCTGCGTGTCAACTGAGGGGCCCCTAGGGGCCCCCCTAATACTAGGGGCCCCCACCTCTCACCATTCGGGCCCCTAGGGGCCCCCGCATATCAACCAAGGGGCCCCTAGGGCCCCTAGGCCGGGGACGCAGGGGCCCCTGTGTTTAAATGGAGGGCCCCTGGGGGCCCCTGTTAATCAAGATAGGGGCCCCCGTTTATTAACGTAAGGGCCCCTCTAATGCAACATAGGGGCCCCCCTAATGCAATAAATATAGGGGCCCCTATTTATCGGGATGGGGGCCCCTGTCTTTCAACAGAGGGGCCCCTGCTGCGGGTGTTGTTGTCTGGAGTGGGAGAAGGTGAAGCAGAGAAAATTAAAGAAGGGTACATCTCTTCACTCCGAAGAGGCTGCTCGGGGCCCCCAGACCCAGGGGGCCCCCCTTCTGTCTTAATAGGGGCCCCCCCAACATACCCATTTCTCTGCTGACGATGCGTCAGGGGCCTCTCCGCGTCTGCAGCACGCAGCCCCTTTGCTGCTGCTGCTGCTGTTGCTGTTGCTGCTCCTCTTCCGGGGGCCCCTGCTTTGCTGCTGCGTTCTGCTGCAGCGTGAGGTGTGGGGCCCCCACCGCTGCTGTTCTGCAGCTGCCGCCGTAACGAGGGGCCCCCAGATGTAGAAGATGAGGGGCTTCCTTGGGGGCCCCCCTCTATTCTACTTGTCTCTCTCTTTCGTTTGCTGCTACGATTGACAGTGCGCCAGCTTGGAGACTCACGGGGCCCCCCAGGGGACCGGCGCCCAGCAGCAACAGCAGCAGCAGCAGCAGATGAGCGGGCGACCCGCTCCGCTGCTGTTGCTGCTGCTGCTCCCTTCTCCTCAGGCCTGCTGCTGCGGCTACAGGGGCCCCTGCTGCTCGTGGGGGTGCCGTGGGGCCCCCCATCGCATTCTGCTTTAACTCTTTTTGATGCCCCCGATGCTGCTGGGGCCCACCCTGCTGCTGCTGCTGCTGCTGCTGTTTCTTCCTGCCGCTTCTGAGCCCGCGAGCTACCGTGCCGCTGCTGCTGTTGCTGCTGCTGCTGCTGCTGTCGCTGCTGCGGGTATCTCAGTTGCCGCTGCTGCTGCTGCTGCTGCGGTTGAGGACAGTCTGCTAGAACTGCTCTGACTAGCCCTCTCAGCGTATCAGCTTCGGCATCAAGTTGTAGGGGCCCCACCGGGGGCCCCCCTAGGGGCCCCCCAAGCTCTTCTCCCTCTTTATTTGCATGCAACCTCTCAAAATTCCAGAGGAGACAGGACCCCAGTGCTTCTGTCTCTTCATCAATAACACTGAGCAATCTCCTATAAGGCAGTTCTCTTCTAATTCTCTTGAGGGGCCCCTCAACTACCCTCAACTCTCCCCCTACACAAACCACACATTCTTCTGGGGCCCCCTGCTGCTGCTGCTGCTGCTGCTGCTGCTGCTGTTGCTGCTCTTGGGGTCGGCCTTCCCCAAAGCAATCGAAGCTACTTTCTGCTGCTGGCAGTGAAGGAGCCCCTGGGGCCCCCTCAATAGGGGTAGGGGGGCCCCCTGTCTTAAGTTGGAGGGGCCCCGAGGGTACTATGGGGGCCCCCCCTATTTGAATAGAAGAAAGAGACGGCCTCCATCCTTCTTTAATCCAGGGCTGCAGCGCTGCACTCAGCTTCCCTGGTGGTAGGGGCCCCTCACTTGGGTGATGCAATATACAAGGAAGGGGGGGCCCCCCCCCTGTATCCTTCCAAAGCTGCTGCTGCTGCTGCTGCTGCTGCTGCTGCTGCTGCTGCTGCTGCTGCTGCTGGTGAGAAGAAGGGAGAGGGCCCAGGGGGCCCCCTATAATAGCAGCAAGAGGAAATCTTTGCTGTCGTCTCCATTGCTGCGCTCGTAAACACCAGCGCCCCTCAAGGAGGGCCCCCCAGTCAATCTCCGGCTGCAGCAGCCGCACTGCTGCTAAACAATTTGCTGCCTTTTGAAGATTTCGTGAAGATAACGCAAAATAAATTAAACAAAAAGGAGGGTAAGACTTCCACTCCCGAGCGGGGCTACGGGTCTTCTCGTCCCAGAGAGCTTCTGCTGCTGCTGCTCCTGATGAAGATGATGATGATGCTAGTGTATCGGTTAAAGGCACTGTCGCTGCTGCTGCTGCTGCTGCTGCGGCAGCGGCGGCTGCTGCAGAGTCTGCTGCGGCTGGAACCTCCTGCGGGGCCCCTTGGTAAGCAGCATTAGCAGCATTAGCAGCAGCAGCAGCTGCTGCTGCTGTTCCTCCGTCCCTGCGGCGCCTCCCTAGGGGGCCCCCCGGGGCCCCCACAAGGGTAAGGGCCCTCGGTACACTCCATAAGAAGTCTGCTGCCTGACGTTGAGGTGCAGCAAGAGATGAAGAGACAGTAGGAAAGTGCGCATGCAAATCATATTGCAGTTTATAAGCCCCGTGGTGAAGCAAAGAAGAGACAGACAGCAGACGAGACTTTCGAAAAGATATTATATACACCTGCACACACAAATGCAGCAGCAGCAGCAGCAGCAGCAGCAGCAGCAGCAAGTACAGCCGATGCAGCAACTACACACACGCATACACAAACAAACAGAAAGCAACGCAGCAGCAGCAGCAGCAGATTCGAGCAGCAGCAGCAGCAGCCTCACCTGGACATGGGTGATGCCTTTCTTAGACCAGCAGCCGTCGTAGCAGCGTACAGCAGCACCAGCAGATGCTGAGCGCCGCAACCCTCCTTCTTCTTCTTTAGCTTCCGGAAAAGAAGACAATTCCTTAGTATTGCCTGCTGCTGCTGCAGCAGCAGCTGCAGCAGCAGCAGCAGAGGGCGGAGGGCTGCTGTCTTTGTCTTTATCTGCTTCGTCTTCTGTGCTGCTGCCGCTGTTGCTGCCACCGCCTGCAGCAGCAGCAGCAGCTGCTGCTGCTGCTGGTGAGTTTGCTGCAGGTGCATCCCCATAGAAGACGCGGTGTACGACAACATCTTTCAGCAAATAAGGAGGCAGCAGCTGCTGCTGCTGCGGGTACTTGAGCCCAAGAGCAGCAGCAGAGACACAGAGGCAAGCCCCGGGGTATAGAGACCTTTCAATGCCTTCTGTCTTATTCACCAGCAAACCCTCCGCTGCTGCAGCAGCAGCAGCAGCAGCAACAGGGGCTCCACCTGTTGCAGCAGTAAGGGGGGCTTCTCCTGCTGCTGCAGAAGAGGGATCCCCTGCTGCAGCAGCAGCACCAGGGCCCTCCCCCGCTGCGGCAGCAGCAGGAAGAGGGTCCCCCCCTGCAGCAGCAGCAGCAGCAGCAGCAAGAGGGGGCCCCCCTGCAGCAGCACTGATTACCCGCGGCAGCAAACGCCAGCAGCGGGGAGCGGGAGAAGCAATCGGCACTTGCGGAGCGCAGAAATTGCAAATAGGGTACGCCTGCGGCTCCTGCAGCAGCAGCAGCAGCAGCAGCAGCAGCAGCAGCAGCAAATGAAGGAGCAGCAGCAGCAGATGCAATATATGCAGCAGCAAATGCATCAACAGCAAATGCAGCAGATGTATGCGTAGCAGCAGCAAGAACAGCAGCCCCAGCAACAAATCCAGCAGTACCACAGCAGCAGCAGTAAGGGCAGCAGCTGCAGCAGGCACAGCAGCAGCAGCAGGAACACCAGCAGCAGCGCTTGCTTCGGCAACACACAAAGCACATGCAACAACTCTAAACCCTAAACCCTAAACCCTAGGGTTTACCTTGAAGGCGGGTTTATCAGTGAAGCACTCCACCTTTGTCTTTATCTTTCTTCTGCTGCTGCTCTTCCGCTCTCTGCCTGCAGCCTCTTGAGTTGATGCTTTGTCTGCTGCTTCACCTGCTGCTGCTGCTGCTGTTGATTCAGCTTCTGCTGCTGCATCTGTTGCTGTTGCTGCTGCTGCTGCTGATTCGCTGGCCCGCATTTCTTCTGCTGCAGCCTCCCCCTCTTCACCTGCAATCCTACCCTTGCTGCCACTGCCACTGCTGCTGCCGTTGCTGCTGCTGCTGCTGCTGCTGCCGGCAAGGATTTGACAGAAGATAAACTCACTCCTGACTGCAACAATTTTAGCATCTAACCACCAAATGGCTTTGCGAGGGCCCAGCGGTACAGACACCTGAACGTCTAAACCTAAAAATAAATAAATAAATAAACAAATAAATAAATAAATAAATAAATTAATTAATTAATAAGAATAAAATAATAAAGAGTGAGGAAGAAAAGAATAATAAAAAGAAGAGCAACAGACACCCGAATATCCAAACCTACAAAATAAATAAATAAATAAATAAATAAAT
>NW_013547225.1:10000-15000 GCF_000499425.1 Eimeria acervulina
TGCAATCACTCCCAGCAGCAGCAGCAGCAGCGGGAGCAGCAGCAGCAGCAGCAGCGGGAGCAGCAGCAGCAGCAGCAGCGGCAGCGGAGGACCTTCCCCTGCTGCCGCTTCTGCTGCTAAGAGCACGAAGGGCCCCCCAGTTGCTGCTGCTGCTAGCAGCAAAAGGAGGGGGGCCCCCAGCACGTTGGAGACACCGGGTGTGAGGAGACGCAAGCAAGAGGCAGCAGCAGCAGCAGCAGCAGGAGTAAAGCCTGAAGCAGCAGCAGCAGCCCCAGCAGCAGCAGCAGCAGCAGCAGGACGCACATTTACTGCAGACTTTGGGGGGGTGCCTCGATGCTCTCTCCGAGCTGTCTCCTTCGAGGAAGCAGCAAGCCGACTAGGCATACAGCATATAAGGAGACAGCGCTGCAGCAGCAAAATGCTACAGTGTAGGAGGGCTATTAAGCGTTTGCTGCGACAATACCAGCAGCAGCAACAGCAACAGCAGCAACAGCAGCAGCAGCAGCAGCAAGAACAGCAGCAGGGGGAGCAGCAACAGAAGCAGCAGCAGCAGCAGCAGCAGAAGCAGCAGCGACACAAGCAGCAGCAGCAGCAGCAGCGGCCTGTGGTTTACTGCCCCCACATGCCTGAGGAGGGGGGCCTGCAGCGAGATATTGAAGTGCTGCGGTGTATAAAGAAGGGCTTCGTGTCTCCTTTTATTCAAGTGATGTTTGCTGCTTTGCTGCTGCTGCTGCTGCTGCTGCTGCTCTTGCTGTTGCTCTTGCTGCTGCTGTTGCTGGTGGTGGTGGTGGTGCTGCTGCTGCCCTTTTCTCTCTGCTGCTCGCTGCTGTTGACGGTCTTTGTTCTGCTGCTGCTGTTGCTGGTGCTGCTGCTGCTGGTGCTGCTGCTGCTGCTGCTGGGGGCTTCTGTGCCCGTAGCGGCGTCTATGGATGATAACTGCATGCATGTATATTTATATATATATATTTATTTATTTTAATTAATTAATGTCCTCATTTGTTTATTTGTTTATGTATATCTGTTTGTATAATAATATATTTATATATTATTTATTTTATTATATAAATATATAAAAAAATATATTTTTATTGTGGATATATTTGTATGTATATATTTATTTATTGACTCTACGTATTTGTTTGCTTATTTGTTCTATATATTTATATTTATATTTATATTTATATTTAATTAATTAATTAATTAATTAATTTATTTATTTATTTGTTCAGATAGTGGAGGTCTTAGATGATAGACATCCGCTGCGGCTAGGGGCCCCCCTTAGCCGCCCTGTCTTCGCGCTGCGGTATGAGGGGCCCCCTATTCCTGCTGCTGCTGCTGGAGTTGCTGCTGCTGCTGCTGCTGCTGCCGGTGCTGCAGCAGAGGCACCCCCTAAGAGGGTCTTGTTTGGAGAGAGAACAGGGTTTGTTTGCAGCAGCAGAGAGGAAGAAGAATCTGCTGATGCTTCTGCTGCTGCTGATGCTACGCCTGCTGCTGCTGCTCCTGCAGCAGCACCAGCAGCAGCAGCAGCGTCGCACCAGCAGCAACACAGAGCATCAGAACTAAGAAGAAGGAGGCAACAGCACTCCAACGCAACCAGCAGCAGCAGTAGCAGCAGCAGCAGCAGCACGGATGAACACGGGCATTCTGATGGCTGTGATTTCTCTCTGTCTTTTTCGTTTGATGCGTTTACTGCACCACCAGTAGCAGCAGCTTCTTCTCTAGAGTTAAATGCTGCAGACGCTGCGCTGCTGCTGTCTTCCGACGACGAAGAGCAGCAGCAGCAGCAGCAGCAGCGGAGAAAGGGAGCAGAGCAAGCCCTGCCGTGGCTCAGCCGAACAGCAGCAGCAGAAGCAGAGCTCTTCGCTAGAGAAGCAACAGATGCAGACTTCATGCCCTGGGATGCTGCACAACCAAGACCCAAAGGTATGCTGCTGCTGCTGCTGTTGCTGCTGTTGCTGATGCAGCGCCTGCTACACGCACAGATAAGGCCCGCTGTCACTGCAGCTCTTGCTGCTGCTGCTGCTTCTGTTGCTGCTCTTGCTGCTGCTGTTTCTGCTAGGCGTTTATTTTGTCCGAACCGCTGCTGCTGCTGCTGCTGCTGCTGCTGCTGCAGGTTTGCCTCTGGGTCTGCAGCAGCTGGCTGTTGGAGAGGTGCTGCGTCTGTCTACGCGTTGCTGCGGTAATGTGCTGTCTCTTGTCTCTCATTTTTGTTTGTCGCCCCTCTTCGCGAGCAGAAGAACAAAAATAAACTGCGAGTGGCAGGCAAGCTTTTTTGTCTCTTTATCTGTCTCTTCTTCTGTCTCCTTTTGTCTCTTTATCTGTCTCTTCATCTGTCTCCTTTTGTCTCTTTATTTGTCTCCTTTTGTCTCTTCTTCTGTCTCCTTTTGTCTCTCTCTATCTGTCTCTTCATCTGCCTTTTCTTTTGTCTCCTTTTGTCTCTTTGTCTCTGTCTTCTTCTGTCTCTCTGTCTCTTTATCTGTCTCCTAACCTCTCTCTTTGTCTGTCCTGGTGCTTTAATGGCTGCTGCTTTAATTGCTGCTGCTCTATTTCTGCTGCTCTATTCGCTGGTGCTTTAATTGCTGCAGCTCTATTTGCTGCTGCTCTATTTCTGCTGCTCTATTTGCTGCTGCTCTATTTGCTGCTGCTCTATTTGCTGCTGCTTGATTTGCTGCTGCTCTATTTGCTGCAGGTTGTTTATGTAGATGGCTGGCCGCATGTGCTGCTGTCTTCAATCCCAGGGGTGCCTATACACCCCGGCGATCAATTATTTGTAGATTTTGGGATGTCTTGGGGAGCAGCAGCAGATGCAGCAGCACTAAGACATGCGCGGATACAGCTGAGATCCCTTAGAATGTTAGAGAGGCAGGGCGGCGCTGCTGCTGCTGCTGCTGCAGCAGCAGTAGCTGCTGCTGCTGCTGCACCAGACCTAGATGAAGATGAAGATGTATACACCTCCGATCAGCTCTGTGCCCTTTGCTACTCAAACTCCTCTTTGCTACTCAAACTCCCTTCCGCAGCAGCAAAAACACAAAGAAACAGCAGCAGCAGCAGCAGCAGCAGCAAAAGAGCAGCCGCACAAACGCCAGACACCGCAACGCCGGCAGCAGCAGCAGCAGCAGCAGCAGCAGCAGGACGAGGAAGAAGAAGATGCAAGCAGCAAAGAAGAGGGAATTGTATGCGACGGCTGCAACAGAGCCTTTCATTTGAGGTGTATCGACAGAGACAACTGCAGCAGAGCACCCTCACAAGAGCTTGAATGGTTTTGCTGCTTCTGCGTACAGTTTGCTAAGAGGGTGCTGCGGGGGGGCCCCCTGGGGGCCCCCCTTAACTCTGCTGCTGATAGAGAGGGGGCCCTAGCTAGTTCTGTTGCAGCAGATGCAGCAGAAGCAGCAGCAGCAGCAGAAGCAGCAGCAGCAGCAGAAGCAGCAGCAGCAGCAGCTGCTGCTGCTGCTGCAGAGCTCCCTCCCCCAGACCCCTCGCTTGTGCTGCCACCAGGCCTCAATGAAGCAGCAGCACTGGCAGCAGCAGCATCTGCTGCTGCTGTTGCTGCTGCTGATGCTGCTGATGCTTCTGCTGCTTCTGCTACATCTCCCGCAGCTGCAGCAACAACAGCAGCAGAACCTGCAGCAGCAGCAGAGGCTCAGGCACCAGGGTCTGATGCAGCAGCAGCAGCAGCAGCACCTGCAGCAGCAGCACCTGCCGCAGCACCAGAGTCAGGCTTGAAGTCATCTGCAGCAGCAGAAGCAGCTGAAGGGTCTCCCCCAGAGGCAGCAAAAGCCCCGCCAGGAGCAGAAGCAGCAGCAGCAACCCCAGCAGGCGCAGCAGCAGCAGCACCAGGAGCAGCAGGAGAAGCAGGAGCAGCAGCAGAAGCAGCAGCAGCAGCAGGAGAGCCCACAGGGTTTGGTGGGCGTGTGTTTCCTTCGTTTGCTGCTGCTTGCTGCGCTGCAGCAGCAACTCCGCCTCGCTCAATACGAGGGGGCCCCCCTCAATCAGCAGCAGCAGCAGCAGCAGCAGCAAGGGGGGGCCCCCCCCCGCTCTCTGGTGTCTCTGGGGGCCCCTCGCTGCCTGAGCGGGGGCCCTTAGAGATCCTTAAACCCTGCAAAGAATGCAGAAAACAATTCGGGAAGGATGCAAACCCTATTACTTGCAGGTCAGAACCACCACCGGGGTTTAGGGTTTAGGGTTTAGGGTTTAGGGTTTAGGGTTTAGGGTTTAGGGTTTGTTTTGCGTGTTTAGGGTTTAGGGTTTAGGTTTCAGGGTTGAGGGTGTGTGCTGTGTGCTAAGGGTTTAGGGTTTAGAGTGTGTGTTGTATGTTAAGGGCTTAGGGCTTAGGGTTTAGGGTTTAGGGTTTAGGGTTTAGGGTTTGTGTTTAGGGTTTATCAGCTGCATTTCGGTGCGAGCGCCGCTGTGGACGGCGACTGGGGACAAAATCCGCTCACCGTATCCAGGGCTGTCATTGGAGCTCGTAAGTTAGCTAGCTAGCTAGCTAGCTAGCTAGCTAGCCGTCTGTCTGTCTAGCTAGCTAGCGAACAATCTAGCTAGCTAGATGGCTAGCTAGCCATCTGTCTATCAATCTATGTAGCTAGCTATGAATCTATCTAGCTATCTATCTAGCTAGCTAGCCAGCTAGCTAGCTGTCTTCCCCTATCTATCTATCCATCTCCCTAGCTAGCCAGGAAGCTAGCTCTCTTTCTATCTAGATAGCTAGCTAGTTAGCTATCTAGCTAGAGGGTTTATTGTTTAGGGTTTAGGGTTTAGGGTTTAGGGGCATCACTGGGTAGCCAGCAAGCCATCCAGCCAGCCAGCTAGCTAGCTAGATAGCTAGCTAGCTAGCTAGATAGCTAGCTAGCTGCAGGTCTGTGTGTGTTTGATATGTGTGTTTGCTGCTGCTGCAGTAGCAGCAACAGTAGCGAGCTACAGAAGAAAAGAAGTGGAGGCTGAGGATGCCTTCAGAGACCCCAAGGGTGACCAAACATTTAACCTGTTTTCTTTGTTTGTCT
>NW_013547224.1:0-19713 GCF_000499425.1 Eimeria acervulina
ACAAACTTTAATCCACTAAAAATAAAGAGACTCGCTGCAGCAGCAGCAGCAGCAGCAGCAGCAGCAGCAACAGCAGCAGCAGCAGGAATGCACCAATGGTCCTTGTGGCTGCCTGTGTTGGCTGTTTGTTTTGCTTTGTGTTTGTTTGAGTTTGCTGCTGCACTTTATTGATATACTTGTTTATGTTTCTTTCTTTTTATATTTATTAATTTAATTATATGCAATGTGGAGGCAAACACCGCGACCATTTGCTGCTGCTGCTGCTGCTGCTGCTGCAGCTTCAAGAGCAGCAGCATCGAGCCTCCCTCCAGCAGCAGCAGCAGCAACACCACCAACAGCTGCAGCAGCACCAGCAGCAGCAGCAGCAGCAGCAGCAGCAACAGCAACAGCAACTCGCCTATGCCCTTCTTTGCTGCGTCTAGCACCCTCCTTCCGCTTCGCAGCTAATACTCATCTCTTTTACTTGCAGCCACTGCAATCTAAACAATGTGAGGGTTTGCTGCAGCAGCAGCAGCAGCAGCAGCAGCTGCAGCAGCAGCAACAACAGCTGGAACACCTGCAGCAGCAGGTGCAGCAGCAGCTGCAGCAACACGAATCGAGCGGTGCTGCAGTACAAGGGCAGCTTCGTTCACAGCAGCAGCAGCAGCTGCTCTTGGTGTTGCTGCAGCAGCAGCTGCAGCAGCTGCAGCAGACGCGCTGCAGCAGACATGAAAGCTTACTGCAACAGAGACTGCTGCATTTGTCTCCTTGCACGCTTAAAGCAGCAACAGATAGCAACAAAACAGCAGCAGCAGCAGCAGCAGCAGCAAATGATTCACCTGCAGCAAGCGACGACAAAACAGCAGTAGCAGCAAACAAAGAAGCAGCAGCAGCAGCAGCAGACTTCCCTCAAACGTTTTTCCCCTTCGGTAGAGGCATCTGGGCTGCAGCACGCGCAGACAACAGCAGCAACAAGCAGCAACAGCAACAGCAACAGCAGCAGCAGCAGCAGCAGCAGCAGAAGACGGAGGAGGAGGAGCAGCAGCAGCAGCAGCCGCAGCAACAAGAGCAGCAGCCGGAGCAACCGCAGCAGCTACAGCAGCAGCAGCATGAGACCGAGCAAGAGCATGAGGAGGAGCAGCTGCAGCAACAGCAGCAGCAACAGCAGCAGCAGCAGCAGCAAGCAGCAGCAGAAGAGCTGCAGCAAGTAGATAGATTGCCTTACGATCGTATATGGAGGCCCTGGGTCCCCCGTTAGTTTTTCTTCGTTTGTTTATTTTATTATTTTTTTGTTTGTTTTATTTATTTATTTTATTATTATCTGTTTATTTATTTTGTTCATTTGAGGGAGAGATGCTTGGCGAGAAAAGTAAATAAATAAATAAATAAATAAATAAAATAAATAAATAAATAAATAAAATAAATAAATAAAAATAAAATGCATACAAACAGCAAACAACACAAAACAGAGGCAGCAATACACCCTCTCTATTCAGTAGCAGCAACTGCAGCAGCAGCAACTGCGGCAGCAGCTGTAACTGCAGCAGCAGCAACTGCAGCAGCAACCACTGCAGCAGCAACAACTGCAGCAGCAGTCGAGGTTTTGAAGGAAGGAGAAAAATGTTTCAAGGCCCAAGACACCCACAGGGTATACAGCAGCAGCAGCAGCAGCAGCAGCAGCAGCAGCAGCAACTGCAGCAGCAGCAGCAGAAGCCGCGGGTGTATTCCCCATAGTAGTTCTAGTACTTTTAGTAGCAGCACCTGCAGTAGCTGCACCAACTGCAGCAGCAGCAACAGCAGAAGACGAGGGAGCAGACCCCATAGTAGTTTTAATAGCAATAGCAGCAGCTGCAGCAGCAGCAGCAGCAGCGGAGACCGCGGGAGCAGTCCCCATAGTAGTTTTAGTAGCAACAGCAGCAGCTGCAGCAGCAACAGATTCCATATTAGCAGCAGCAGCAACTGCAGCAGCAACAACAGCAGCAGCAGCAACAGCTGCAGCAGCAGCAACAGCAGCAGCAGCAGCAGCAAGATGATTTAGTGCCGTTTTTTCGTTGTTTATTCCGAGGCTGTTTGAGGCCTTGTGATGTCTTAAGTGTTTAAAAAAGATAGCAGCAGCAGCAGCAGCTGCAGCTGCAGCAGCAGCAGCAGCAGCTGCAGCAGCAGCAGCAGCAGCAGCAGCTTAGCAAGCATGCGTTTGTTTGTTTAATTGTTTTACTTTCGATGTTTTTTGTGTTTGTTTGTCTTCGCTGTTCTCAGTGCAGCTCAAATTAACTGAAGTAAACAGCAAAACCATTTTAAGGGTTTAGGGTTTAGGGTTTATATATATATATATATATATATATATAACAAACTTGAAGGGTTAAGGGTTTAGTGTAAATATATTTGTTATATTTGTTTGTGGGGTTTAGGGCCTAGAGGGTTTAGAAATATCGTTTTAGGGTTTAGGGTTTAGGGTTTAGAAGTATATTTTTAGGGTTTAGCAGGAAGGAGACCACTCCGCAGGCAGCTGCAGCTGCAGCAGCAGCAGCAGCAGCAACAGTAGTAGTAATAGTAGCAGTTATAGCAGCAGGAGCAGCAGCAGCAGGTGCAGCGGCAGCAACTGCAGCAGCAACAGCAGCAGCACTGGGAGCTGCAAATGCTGCCGTTGCTGGGCTGTGGTCTAGGTTTTAGGGTTTATAAGGTTTTAGGGTTTAGGGTTTAGGGTTTATAAGGTTTTAGGGTTTAGGGTTTAGGGTTTAGCAGCGCAGAATTCTAGTGAGTGATGTCTTTGCGAAGGCTGTTATTTATTTATTTATATTTATTTTATTTATTTGTTTGTTTGTTCTACAATTAGATGCATTATATTAAAGAAACAATTTGCTTCGGTGCAGCCTTTAGGCCGTAGTAGCATAGTTAGAGGAAGTGCTGCTGCTGCTGCTGCTGCTGCTAGTGCTGCTGCTGCTAGTGCTGCTGCTGTTGCTGCAGCAGCAGCTTGCATTGTTGTTGCTGCTGCTTGTGCTGTTAGTGCTTCTGCAGTCTATGCTGTTGCTGCAGGTTGTGCTGCTGTCGCTGTTGCTGTTGCTGCTGCTGTTGCTGCTGCTTCTGCTGCTGCTGCTGCTAGTGCAGTGTGTGCTGCCAGTTGCTGCAGCTGCTTCTGTTCGCTGCAGCAGCAGCTGTCGTTGCTGCTCATGTTGCTGCTGCTGTTTCTCTTCCTTCTGCTGGTGAAACTGTTCCTTCTATGGCTGCTGTTGCTGCTGCATCTGCTGCTGCAGCTTCTTATAGTGCCGCTGCTGCTGCTGCTGCTGCTGCTGCTTCTGCCCTGCAGCAAACAGCAGCAAATACGTAATACACCTGCGCGTACAGCTGCAGCAGGAGGGTTTAGGGTTTAGGGTTTACGTTTTTAGGGTTTATAATATTTTAATCTAAATTAATAATTGATTGTAAGCCCTATACACTTCAAACCCTAAACCCTTTTAACTGCTGCGGTGTATATGCAGATATAAACCCCCAGCAGCTAAATACTAATATTTGTTGTGCACGTAGTCTTGAGGCTTTTACTGCTATTTTTTGCATAGTAAAAGAAGAAAATAATAATTAATTAATTAAAATAAACCCTCATTAGTAATGTACACTTGGCGGTAGGGCTACAGCAGCAGCAGCGACGCAGCAGCAATTGCAGCAGCAGCAGCAGCAGCAGCAGCAGCAGCAGCCGCAGCAGCAAATACCGAGTTAGAGATGAAATCTATCAATTGCTGCTAGCAGCAAGAAGACAGACGCTTGCTGCTGCCTTCTTTGTTGCGTGTACACCACAAGAGAAACAAGTATTAGCTGCAGCAGCACCACCTGCTGCTGCTCCTGCTGCTGCTGCTAATCGATGCAGCAGCAGCAGCAGCTGCTGCTGCTGCTGCTGCTGCGCCCCCCTCCCCTTTTAGACAATAAAATCTGCCGGCTGTTAATAAGCCATTTGGAAGTCCCTGTGTTGCAGGTTAGGAGATGCAGCAAACCAGCAGCAGCAGCAGCAGCAGCAGCAGCAGAAGCAACGAGTGATGCACTGTGCTGCTGCTGCTGCTGCTGTTCAAAGCCACAACAACAGCAGCAGCAGCAGCAGCGAGAGCAGCTGGAGTTGGGCTTCGTGGTGCCTTCCTAGACTGTGCAATTGACGTTACAGGCTGCATTTGCTGCTGCTGCGTGCAGCAGCAGCAGCAACAACAACAACTGCAGCAGCAGCAACTGCTGCATTTAGGCGACCAGATCTTATTCTTTTTGTGGGTAGAAGCTGCAGCAGATGTATGCAAAAGAGCAACTGCTGCAGTGTATAGGCACCGACTTGCTGCTGCTGCAGCAGGACAAGCGACAGCCCCCCGTATAGAGTAATATGCAGCAGCAGCAGCAGCAGCAACAGCAGCAGCAACAGCAGCAGCAGCGTCAACTGCTTCTGCTGCAGCAGCTTGCGCAGCAGCAGGGTACCTCGCTGCCGCAGCAAGAACAAGTAGGGCAGCAGCATCCCCGCTGCATGCACCCGCCGCTGCTGCAGCAACAGCAGCAGCAGCTGCTGCAGCAGCGTATGCTCCAGCAGCAGATTCTGCAGCAGCACGTCATGAGGCAGCAGCATCAACAGCAGCAGCAGCAGCAGCAGCAGCCAGGAGCCCACCTGCACCGTATGCATGCTCCACCCGTTGCGCAGCATCCCCACCACCAGCAGCAGCAACAGCAGCAGCAGCAGCAGCTGCTGCTGCAGCAGCAGCAGCAGCTGCAGCAGCCTTGCGGCTTTCCACCAGCTGCGCTGCAGCACCGCCCTCATGAGCCGGCAGCAGCAGCAGCCCCCTACCAGCAGCATTATCATCAGCGGCAGCAGCAGCAGAGACAGCAGCAGCAAGCAGGATGGCTGCAGCGTCACTGCTACAGTCCGCAGCAGCGGCAACAGCAGCTGCAGCAGCAGCAGCTGCAGCAGCAACGCAGAAGCCCTAGAGATATACAGGCTGTTGGCTTCCCTCCTCCTTCTAGCTGCAGTGACACCCCAAGGGGCGCAGCAGCAGCAGCAGCCGCTGCTGCTGCTGCTGTTAATGCGGCAGCAGCTGCCGCTGCTAGAAACGCTGCAGCAGCAACTGCTGCTGCAGCGAAGCAGCAAGGTAGAGGACGTGCAGCAGCTGCTCCACTAAACGAAACAGAAAGAGCAGCAGCAGCAAGAGCAGCAGCAGCAGCTGCTGCTGCTGCTCTTGCTGCTGCTAATGTGCACGCAAGGCAGGTTGCTGCATCTAGAGAAGCTCCTGCTGCGCCTTCAGCAGCAGCAGCAGCAGCAGCGGCAACAGCAGGAGCAGCAGCGACGGAAGCAAAGCCAGCAGCAACCCAAGCAGCAGCAACTGCAGCAGCAGCAGAAACAAAACCATTGCCCCATGCTCCAGCAGCAACAAAAGCAGCAAAAGCAGCAGCGGCTGCTGCGACTCCAGCAGCGCCAGCAGCAGCAGCAGCGGCAACAGATGCAGCAGGATCGGCAGCAGCAGCGTCACCTGCTGCTGCAGCACCTGCAACACCAGCAGCAGCAGCAAACGCGGCACCATCGGCTGCTGCTGCGGATGCAAGAGCAGCAACTCCACAACCAGCAGCAGGAGCAGCAGCAGCAGCAGCAGCAGCAGCACCTGCCGCTGCAGCGGCACCAGCATCAGCAGCGACAGCTCCAGCAGCAGCAGCTGCAGCAGGAGCATTACCAGCAGCACAAACGTCTGCTGCAGCCCTTCGTTGCGATACGCCTTCAGCAGCAGCAGCTGCAGCAGCTCCGACGCCTGCTGCTGCTTCTGCTGCTGTTGCCGGAGGCCCAGCTGCTGCTGCGGCAGAGTCATTACCCTCCCCTGCTGTAAGCGATGCAGCAGCAGCAACAGCAGCAGAAGTGGGTGACGGTGCCGCTGCTGCTGCAGGGACGACGAACGCCGCAAAGAAAGAGATTGCTGCAGCAGCAACAGTAGCAACAGCAGCAACAGCGCCAACAGCAGCTGCAGCAACTCAAGCAGCAACAGCAGCAGCAGAACATTTGAGGGAAAAGAAAGAAGAAGCAACGCTGCCCCCTGATGAACAACAGCAGCAGCAGCAGAAGCAGCAGCAGCAGCAGAAACAGGAGCAGCGTCGGCAGCAGCAGCAGCAAAACGGAGCTGATGCCGCAGCAAATAAGCAGCAGCCGCAGCAAAAGGAGGATGTACAAACAAGCGTAGCAGGCTCGGACCAGCAGCAAATGCAGCAGCAGCAGCAGCAGCAGCAGCAGCAGTTGCCGGTGAAATCGCCAGCGGAGCAAGTGGGAGTAGGGGAGCAGCAGCAGCAACAGCAGCAGCAGCAGCAGCAGCAGCAGTCTGAGGGTCCTCGCCTTCGTTTGCGAGGTCGTATGCTGCCGCCGGTGTCTCAGCGTGTAACACGTGCTGGGGCCTCCCGCAGCAGCAGCAGCAGCAGCAGCGCGAGCAGCAGCAGCAGCAGCAGCAGCAGCAGCAGCAACAGTAGCAGTAGTGTAGGTGCTGCTGCAGGGTGCGACAGCCAGACGAGTATGGGCCCTATAGTTGATTGGTTTTGTGTGCAGCAGCAGCAGCAGCAGCAAGAAAGTTTGCTGCCGCAGACAGCAGCAGGCTGGGATTCTTTGCTCGGCACTTCGCCTACTTGCGAGCTGCCTGTAGAGGTGAAAGCGGAGACACCAGAGCATTTGCTGCTGTCGCTGCAGCTGCAGCAGCAGCAGCAGCTGCTGCTGCAGCAGGGGGGCGTCGAGGAACAGCTGCAGCAACAGCAGCAGCAGCTGGAAGTGCTGCTGCTGCAGGAGCCCATAGACCCGTGTGGTGCTCCTGTTGTGGCGCTGCTGCTGGATCCCGAAGCAGCAGCAGCAACAGCAGCAGCAGCAGCAGCAGCAGGAGAAGATCTGCTGCAGCCAGAAGATGTACGCCTTATGAGAGTAACGCTGCAGGAAGCAGATGAAACCGAGGACTTGCAGCAGCCGCGGAAGCTGCAACACGCAAAGCGCCAGCAGCAGCAGCAGCAGCAGCAACGAGCGCAGCAGCAGCAAGACGCTGCACTCTCCCCCAAAGCCCCACACTCTGGACAGAAAGCAGCAGCAGCAGCAGCAGCAGCAGCAGCTTCAGACGTTAAGAAGTCGGAGGAGAACGGCAACGGAGAGGAGGCTGCTGCTTCCACCGAGAAAACAGCAGCAGCAGCAACAGCAGCAGCAACAACAGCAGCAACAGCAGCAACAGCAGCAGCAGCAGCAGGGAAGGCAGTCACAGAAGATGCAGCAGCAGGGGCAGCGTCACCAGCAGCTATCGCCGCCACGCCTGCTGCAGTTGCTGCTGCTGCTTCTGCTGCTGCTGCTGCTGCTGATAAGCAAGTGGGCGACCTCCTAAAGGCAGTGCAGGGCCTTGACTCCACGGGGCTGCAGCAGCTGCTTGCGATGGCGCAGCAGCTGCAGCAGCAGCAGCAGCCTCAGCAGCAGCAGCAGAAACTGCAGCAAGAGGAGCGGGGAGCGAAAGGTGTGCTGCCCTCTGACGAGAGCAGCAGCAGCGGCAGCTGCAGCAAAGACAGCAGCAGCAGCAGCAGCAGCAGCAGCAAGCAGTCAGCTGATGGGATCTCCTCAAGGGACACGGCAGGGGAGGGCTGTACGAAGGAAGAGACACCAGCGGAGTGCAGCAGCAGCAGCAGCAGCAGCAGCAACAGCAGCAGCAGCAACAGCAGCAGCAACAGCAGCAACAGCAGCAGCAGCAGCAGGGGTATTGTTTACTTTGCTCCCCTGAGCGGTATGCCGCTGACTGAACGTTTGCTGTGTGGGGGTGCATCATCCCCTGCTGCTGCAGCAGCAGCAGCAGCAGATTGCGATGCGTTAGCTGATAATGAGGAGCAGGAGCATTGGCTGCATCTGCAACAGCAGCAGCAGCAACAGCAGCAGCAGCAGCAGCAGCAGCAGCGGAAGCGGAGGCAGCAAAATGAACGACGCCTACTGCATGAATTGCTGCGAGGTGTTGGTGGTAGGTTCTCAGATTTAGATGTTCCGCTGCCTTCTTATTTGCTGTCTCGAGCAGATAAAGATGCACATGCTGCAGCAGCAGATATGTGGAGGCAGCTGCTAGGGGACAGCAGCAGCAGCTGCTGGGGAGGCCTCTATCAGCAGCAGCAGCAACGCAGAAAGAGAAGGATCCTAGCTGCGCCTCCAGCAGCAGATACACCTGTTGCTATTCGTACACAGCAGCAACAGCAGCAGCAGCAGATGCTGCTGCAGCAGCAGCAGATGCTTTATGAGTCGGGAAGCTCAGGTGCCGCTACCCCTTCAGCAGCAGCAGCAGCAGTAGCAGCAGCAACTGGCAGCAGCAGGATGCGACAGCGAGGCGCAGCAGCAGCAGCAGCAGCAGCAGCAGCAGCAGACGACATCCTCTCTCAAGGCAGCAAGCGTTCTGGAGTTGCAGGAGGAGCGCCTGGCGGTCCCCGCAGCAGCAACAGCAGCAGCAGCAGCAACAGCAACATCAGCAGCAGCAGCAGCAGCACCGGGTGCTGCAGCAGCGGCTGCAGCAGCAGCTTTCGTGTGATAGACTCAAGCTTGAAGGGCGTTGCTGGGGGCACTTATGAAGCAAGCAGCAGCTTTTTAGGGTGTAAGTATATAAGTAAATATAATAAGGAACTATGCTGCCGTGTTGCTGCAGCAGGAAGCAATGTGCTGCAGCTGCCGCAGCAGCAGCAGCAGGAAACAGCATATCAGCTGCAACTGCAGCAGCTGCAGCAGCACAGCGAGGGGGGTTGGCTGCTGCCTCTACATTCTCATAAAGACAATCTTTATTCACGATGCATGCATAAAGAAACTCCTCTCCCGCTGTCTTCGCAGCTTCTTGCTGCTTTCGGGCTGCAGCGGCTACCACCAGCAAAAGCAAATAAAAAATTCAAAGAACCAAGGAGCGGCCCTGCAGCGTGGGGTGTACAGGCAGGTCTCATTCGTGCTGCTGCTGCTGCTGTTGCTGCTGCTGCTGCTGCTGTTGCTGCTGCTGCTGTTGCTGCTGCTGCTTATGCTGTTGTTGTTGCTGCTGCTGTTGCCCGTGTTGCTGTTGCTCGTGGTGCTGCTGCTCGTGGTAGGGGTGGTGGTGCTCCTGCTGTTGTTGCTGTTGCTGCTGTTCCTGTTCTTGCTGCTGATGCTGTTGCTGCTGCTGCTGTTGCTGCTGCTGCTGTTGCTGCTGCTGTCCCACCTGGTGTTGATGCTGTATATATTTATATATTTATATATTCATACATTTTTCTCAGATTTTTTTAGTTTTAATTGGTTGGTTGATGTATATATTTTAATAAATATAATGATTTGTAATATTAATTAATATTTATTAATATTAATACTAATATTTATTTATTTATTTTATTTATTTATTTATTTATTTAATTTATTTTATTTATTTTATTAGGCTTGGTTCTCTCTATGCCGACGCGCTGAATTGGGTTTCTTTTTTACAGCTGAAGAAATTGCGTTTCCGGCATCTTTGCTTTTAAGAATAGCAAATGCAGAGTTTAGATTCTTATTGAGATGGGGGTGCAGCAGCAGCAGCAGCAGCAGCAGCAGCGGAGGCGGCGGTGGCAGCAGCAGCGCTTCACTTCATCTAGGTCTTGCTGCAGCAGAAGCAGCAGCTGCAGCAGCAGGTGAAAGGCCTCAACCCCCTCTTGCTCCTGTTGATTATCTTGCTGCTTTTAAAAAGACTATCAGACAATTCAAGACATTATATCCTCCGGTTGTGAAGACTCAGCAGCAAGAAATCAACTACAAACGAGGTACACAAGCAGCAGCAGCAGCAGCAGCAGCAGCAGCAGCAGCAGCAGCTGCAGCAGCAGCAGCAACAGCAGCAGCAGCAGCATGTGTTATTGTTGGGGCCTTCTATAGAAAGCCCTCAATTGCATATTCTTTTTTTCGTCTCTTTCTTCGTTCTTGTGTTTGCCTCTGTCTTTGTTTATTTGCTTTTTTATTATTATTTATTATTTATTTGTTTGTATTTATCGCATCTCTTTATCTGTCTCATTGTTGTTCTTCTGTCTCTTCGTCTTAGCTCCTATAGCCGTTTATCTCCTCCGCTGTGGTATTTGCTGCTGCTGCTGCTGCTGTTGCTGCTGTTGCTGCTTCCTTCACATTGTTTCTTGCTGCTGCTGCTTTGTTTCTATTGGGCTACTGCTGCTGCTGCTGCTGTTTGTGCTGCTGCTGCAGCATTTCTATTGTTTCTCGAGTTGCATGTGGTGTTTGTGTATCCTCTGCTGCTGCTTCTGCATGCATTTTGCTGCTGCTGCTGCTGCTGATGTTTGTGCTGCTGCAGCTGCCATGGCTTACGTTCGTACTCCGCTATATTATTTGCATTCACCCTTCGTTTTTCACGCAAAGATAGTAGCAGCAGCAGCAGCAGCAGCAGCAAAACCCGCCGGCAGCTTGGGTCTGTCAGATCGAATCCTAAACGAAGATGTGGGGCCCAAGGGAGAAGCAGCAGCAGCAGCAGATCCTGCTGCTGCTGCTGATGCTGCTGCTGGTGAAGGCCCTGAGGTAAAGGCAGGGGTGCTGGCAACTGCAGCAGCAGCTACTGCAACAACCCCACCTGCTGCAGCAGCACAGGTCAAGCAGCAGCAGCAGGAAGGTGGAAGTCGAGACGAAGAGGGCCTTAGGAACAGCAGCAGCAGCAGCAGCAGCAGCAGCAGCAACAGTGGAGGAGAGACAACCCGGCTGAGGCTGAAGTGCTTCGGTGCTGCAGCACTTGCAAATATGTCTCCCGCCTCAGTCGCAGCAGGACAGCAGCAGCAGCAGCAGCAGCAGCACATGCTGACGCCGAAGCAGGAGTTCTCGACAGTAAGTGATGAGGAGCTTGAGCTAGAGCAGCAGCAGCAGCAGCAGCAGAAGCGTCGTCGGCTCTTTCGTCGTCGTTTGATGGATGGGGGGGAAGACGTGGCGTTTGCAGCAGCAGCAGCAGAAGCAGCAGCAGCAGCAGCAGCAACAGGACCAGGTAATGAGAGCTGCTCCCCCTTGCTACCAAGAGAAGCGTTCTTGCATCTCAGTGTTTCTGCTGCTGCTGCTTTTCCTCGCTTTGTTTGCGGCGGTATTGATAGAGAAGCGCTGCTGCGCAAGAAGAGATTTAGAATAACTGTCTGTAGAGGGGTCTCAGCAGCAGCAGCTTTTTATGCTGCACCCCGCAGCAGCAGCAGCAGCAACAGCAGCAGCAGCGGGAGTAGTAGTAGTAATAGTCATGCGACGCTAGCACCCCCAGTGCCAGCTGCAACAAGTCCTACAAGAGCTGCTGCTGCTGCTGCTGCTGCTGCTGCTGCTGCTGCTGCACAGCAGCAGCAGCAAGCGCTTACCGACGGCATGCCCACAAGCCTCTCCCAGCAGCAGCAGCAGCAGCAGCAGCAGCAGTTTCACTCTCCCGCCACCCCCACGACCAGCGCTAGCAGCACGAGCAACCCCATAAACAGCAGCAACAGCAGCAGCAGCAGCAGCAGCAGCAGCTCAGGGAGTCGCGTGGGGAGCAGCAGCAGGATGTCTAGACAAATCGAAGCTGAGGAGTTTGCTGAGGGAGAGATGCTGCTGTGTGCAAACAGCCAGCAAAGAATTGACATAGACTTGCAGCGGTTTCGGCTGAGGCCCCTCGTTGAAGCTGTACACAGAGCGCAAGCCCTCCCTCAAGTGCTGCTGCCAGGTTTGCTGCTGCTGCTGCTGCTGCTGCTGCTGCTGCTGCTGCTGGTTATGGTGGTTATGCTGATGATGCTGCTGCTTATGCTGATGATGCTGGTTATGCTGATGATGCTGATGCTGCTGCTGGTTATGCTGATGATGCTGATGCTGCTGCTTGTGGTGATGCTGCTGCTGATGCTGACGATGGCTGCTGGTGTTATGATGATGCTGCTGATCGTGCTGCTGCTGCTTCTGCTGCTGGTGCATTCATTCTGTTGCTGCTGTTGCTGCTGCTGCTGTTGTTTCAGGGCTGAAGGTTCAGGTTGCGTTTGCTGACGATTCGGGTTGCGTAGCGTGGTGGGATGGCGAAGTTGTTGCTGCTCCCCCGCAGCAGCAGCAGCAGCAGCAGCAGCATCAGCAACTTATTGTTGCTTACTGGATAGACGAAACTACTCAACAGGTACGCACCCTTCTGCTGCTGCTGTTGCTGCTGCTGCTGCTCTTGCTGCTGCTGCGGCATTGGTTGTGCCTCCCAGTTGAGTTGGATTTTCATGCTGCTGCTGCAGTGTATGCGTACTATGTTTCCTGCTGCTGCTGTTGCTGCTGCTGCTGCTGCTGCTGCTGCTGCTGCTGCACGATTAATCTCTTTTCCTTTTTCCCGCTTCCCTAACTAAACTCCTCACCCTCTCCTCTATTCCTGTTGCTGCTGCTTCTGCTTATGCTTCTGTTGCTGCTGCTGCTGCTGTTGCTGCTGGTGTTGCTGCTGCAGCGAGCAACAGTAGAAGTGCGCGACTTCGTGCCGCCTAATGTACCGATCACGACGCCCCGCAGCGGCTGCTGGCGGCTGCGCCCCACACCACTCTTCCCTCGCAGGATTAAAGGAGAAGTTGATTTCAGCAGCAGCAGCAGCAGCAGCAGCAGCAGCAGCGGGGGTGCGGGAGGCGCTAGTGGGAGGAGAAGCAGCGTGTCGTTAGGTATGCAGGGGGCTTCGGATAATCAGCAGCAGCAGTTGTTGCAGCAGCAGCTACAACAGCTGCAGCAGCAGCAGCAACAGCAAGGGGCTCGACACACAGATGTTTGGCCGGGTGCTGTTGTTGCTGTTGCTGCTGAAGGTAGCAGCAGCATGAAGCTGCAAGATGCTGTTGTATTAGATGTCTTAACTTCTCCTCCATGCAGCTTCTACTCTCATCAAGACGCAACCCGATATAAACTTCCTCACCGCAGCAGCAGCAGCAGCAGCAGCAGCAGCAATAGTAGTAGTAGTAGTAGCGGTGGGTGCGTGGGCGGCGACAGCAGCAGCACCAGCAACAACAACAGCAACAACACCAACAACAACAACAGCAGCAGCAGCAGCAGCAGTAGTCGGCAGCAGCAGCAGCAGCTAGCGCTGCGCCCTTTGCAAGGAAGAAGACAAGGTAGAGGCATTTGCGTCGTCGGAGTCCGTTTGTTTTTATTTAATGAAAGCAGTGTTGAAACAGCAAGCGCTCGCTGCTGCAGATATCGCTTAAACTATGATGTGCACCCTCAAGATGCTCTGCATGTGCTGCTGCAGCAGCTGTGGGTTTGGGCTGTGCCTCGAGTGCTGCCGCTTCCAGAGAAATTCGCTGCTGCACTTGCCCAGCAGCAGCAGCAGCAGCAGCAGCAGCAGCAGCAGCAGCAACAGCAGCAGCAGCAGCAGCAGGGCGAGGAAACAATTCAAACTCCACACACACCACTGCAAAGCCCACAACGTCCTCAGCGGCAGCAGCAGCAGCAGCAGCAACAGCAGCAGCAGCAGCAGCAGCAGCCTGTTTTGAAGCGCTCCGCTCGCAGTCGAGCTGCTGTTGGTGGTGGTGGTGCTGGTGCTGCTGCTGCTGCTGCTGGCTCTGGTGCTGCGGGTTGCAGCCCTGGAGTGAGTGCTGTAGTAAGCGCGAAGGCAGCAGCAGCAGCAGCAGCAGCAGCAGCAGATATCGACTGGGTATTTGAATTAGCTGCAAGACTGAGACTGTCTCCTTCTAGCATTGCCTTTGCTCGGAATGTTGTGCTGTATATACCCCTGGATCTGCAGCTGCTACCGACTGTCTTTTCGTCTTCAGCTTTATGTAAAAGAAAGAGAGGTAGGCCTCCCCGTGCTGCTGCATCAGCAGGTGCTGCAGTTGCTGCTGCTGCTGCTGCTGCGGCCCAGCAGCAACAGCAACAGCAACAGCAGCAGCAGCAGCACGCAGCAGCAGCAGCAGCTGCGGCTGACAGCTCAACTCCTCACCATTCCCCTTCAACAACAACAACAGCAACAGCAGCAGCAACAACAGCAGCAGGAGCAGCAGCAGGAGCAGGAGAACGACAGCAGCAGCAAGCCCCGCTGTTTGCTCTTGGCGTTGCAGAGCTGCTGCAGCCAGATCTTGATCTGCATGCACTGCTTGAAGGGCGATGGAGTGTACGTACACTTGAGTGGGCATTCGCTGTGAGGAGACATCTGCGGCAGAGACATCTAGGGGTTTTCAGAAAGCCAAAAGAGACAGCGCAGCAGCAGCAGCAGCAGCAGCAGCAGCAGCACATGCAGCAGCAGCAGCAGCAACATTTGCTGCAGCAGCAGCAGCAACACAACTTGCAACAGCAACACAACACGCCGCAGCAACCACCAACGCATGCAGAAACACAAATCCAAACCCAGCAGCAGCAGCAGCAGCAGCAGCAGCAGCAGCAGCAGCAGCAAGAGCAAGATTGCAGTCTGGCAGCCCCAACCGGACGCCGCTTTAGGACAGTCAGATCGCAGCAGGCTGCAGCAGGAAACAGGACCCCAACAGCAGCAGCAGGAGCAGCAGCATTTTCCTCACCTGCTGCTGCTGCTGCACCCAGCGCTGTGTCGCCCCACAACAACAGCAGCAGCAGCAGCAGCAGCACTGTGGGAGGCCCCTCTGCTGCAGAGCGCAGCAGCAGGAGAGAGCGCTATTGCAGGATGGTAGCAGCAGCAGCAGCAACTTCAGGTGCAGGGAATCCAGTAGCAGGTGAAGCAGCAGCAGCAGCAGCAGCAGAGGGAGAGTTTTTGCTGCCGTTTGTCGATGGAGGTGTTTCGTTTGATTGGCGAAGCGAAGGTAGAGACTCAGATGCTGCTACACCCTCAACTCCTGTTGCTGCTGCTGCTGCTGCTGCTGCTGCAGCACAGCTGCCGCAGCTGCCGCCTCCTTCTCCCCTCGCGGGCTTCCTCCCTGCTGCTGCTGTTGCTGCTGCTCCTGCAGCAGATTCTGCAGCAGCACCGCACGAAGCAGCAGCAGCAGAGGGTATGGGGGCAACAAAGCAGCAGCAGCAGAGGAGACAGCAGCAGCAGCAGCAGCAGTACCAACCGCAGAAACGGAAGCATCAGGCAGCAGTTGGAGTTTCTTCTGCTGCTGCCGAAGGCATTGAAGCAAAAGCAGCAGCAACTGCTGCTGCTGCTGCAGCTGCAGATGCATCTGCGGCTGCTGCTGCTGCTCCCCCGACAAAGGTGCAGCGGGCGCCGCTACAGCAACACGCAGCAGCCAGCAGCAGCAGTGCTAACGATTGCTAGCCTGTCTGTCTTGCTGCTGCTGCTGCTGCTGGTGCTGCTAGCTGCAACCCGTTCCAGGGTCTAGCCAGAAGAAGCAGCGCAGCAGCGGCAGCAGCAGCAAAACTTTTTGTCGTTTGCTGCTACAGCGTTAGCTGGGGATCTCCAGGCACTGCAGCTAAATCTTTTTGTGCGTATAGCCAGGCCTCATAATTAAAGGTAGCAGCAGCAGCAGCAGCAGCAGCTGCTGCTGCTGCTGCTGCGGCAGCATTTAATTATCGTAGGAAGAGTATTGCCCACGAAGGGCTTAGGGTTTAGGTTTATAAAGGATAGGGCTTCGCTGCTGTATTGCAGCAGCAGCAGCTGCTGCTGCTGCTGCAGCGGTTGCCGTAGCAGCAGCCGCTGCAGGAGTTAAAGTAGCAGCAGCAGTTGCAGAGGCAGCTGCTGCTGCAGCAATTACAGTAGCAGCAGCAGCAATGAGAATGGCAGCAACAGCAATGAGGGCAGCAGCTGCAGCAGCAGCTGCTGCTGCAGTAATAGGATGTGCAGCAAATAGAGTAGCAGCAGCAGCGCTTGCAGGAGATGTACACCCTCTCTATTGCTGCTGTCTTCTCCCTTCGTTTATTATTAATGAACAGCAGCTGCAGCAAATTAAAGTATTAATAGTAGTGATACTGCTGGACTTAGCAGCAAACCAAACAGTAGCAGCAGCAGTAACAGCAGCAGCAGCAGCAGCAGCAGCAAGGAGGCAACGCACATGAGTTGCATGCACTATACAAATATATTTAATTTGTTTTGTTGTTATAAATTTAAATAATATTAATAAACGAAGGATTTCATTATTCGGTTGTCTGAAACCCACATATCGCTGCTGCTGCTGCTGCTGTTGCTGCTGCTGCTGCTGCAGTTGCTGCTGATTACTATTAGATAATCAAAGCTGTCTTCTATATAAAATTGTTTGTTTAATTTGTTCAGTAAAAAATAAATTAATATTTTTAAATACTATCGGTTGCTGCAGCAGCACAAAAAACAATCAGACTGCTGCTGCACGTCTGGTTGCAGCAGCAGCAGCAGCTACTGCTGCTGCTGCTGCTGCTGCGTTGGCGGGGCATGCAATTGCTGTTGTGTATAGCCTCCAAGCGCAGCGTAGTGTATATATGTTTGTTTATATTCATCTTTGTTTTTTATTTATTATATCTTTACTTTCTTTTATTAGGGCGGCTTTTGCTGTCTCTGCGGTGTATATACACCGCAGCTGCCTTGTGCTGGCTGTCTTTGCTGCACTTCCTTCGCTGCTGCTGCTGCTGTTGCTGCTGCTGCAGCTGCTGCTGTTTTGCTGCTCCTCTCAACATTCATCTTAACTCCACAATGGCTGCTGCTGCTGCAACCCCGGCAGGGGTTTGCTGCTGCAGATTGAGGCCCTGCTGCTGCTGCTGCTGCTGCTCTTTATACAGAGCAGCAGCGCACTAGCAGACGACCATACACCATGACTGCAACATCACCACCAGCAGCAGCAGCAACAGCAGCAATAGCAGCAATAGCAGCAACAGCAACAGCAGCAGCTGCTGCAACAACAGCAGTCCAGATAGCTGCAGCAGCGACAGTAGTGATAGCAGCAACAACAGCAACAGCAGCAGCAGCAGCAGCAGCAGCAGCAGCAGCAAAGTGCCGGGACTTTAACCCTCTCTGCTGCTCCTTGCTGCAGCCCTAATCTCTTCCTGTGCGCAGCAGCACCAGCTGCTGCAGCAGCAGCATCAGCTGCAGCAGTGCCAACTGTAGCAGCACCAGCTGCAGCAACATTAGCTGCAGCTGAACCAGCAACTGCTGCTGCTGCTGCATGCGCAAACCAAGCGAATAAAGCAACAGCAACAGCCTTTGATGCGGCCGAGCTACTGCAGCAGAACATCTGCAGCAGCAAAGTAGTTGCCGCAATAGAGCAGCTGCAGCAGCAGAAGAGCTGCTGCAGCTGCAGAAGAGTTGCTGCAGCAGCAGAACGGCTGCTGCAGCAGCAGCATGGCGTCGCGAGTGAGCAGGACAATGCAGCTGCTGCCGCAGCAGCAGCAACAGCAGCAGGAGCAGGAGCAACAGCAGCAGCAGCAGCAGCAGCAACAGCAGATATTCCTATGGGAAGGGAGTTTGCTGCTGCCCCAGAGGAAGCGCAGCAGCAGCACCGCCTGGCTGCAGCTGCTGACAGCAACGCCGCAGCAGCAGCTGCTGCCGCCGATCTCCCTTTGCTGCAGCAGCACACCGCCCGTGCTGCTGCCTGCAGCAGGGGCGATACAGCAGCTGCTGCTGTTGCAGCAGCAGCAGCAGCGGAGGGGCTTTCAGCAGCAGCAGATGGTAAGAAGACGCGACTCTGCTGCAGCAGCACAAATGATACAGCATCCGATGCATCTTGCTGCTGGAGTTGCTGCTGCTCCCCCTGCCGCAGCAGGAAGAGCAGCAGCAGCAGCAAGAGCTGCAACAGCAGGAGCAGCAGCAGCCAGCAACCAACTAAAGCAGCAGAGTCCGGCAGCGGACGGTTCAAAGAAATCTTTAGCTGCAAAACAAACGCTGCAGCAGCAGCAGCAGAAGCGGCAGCAGGAGCCGCAGCTGCAGCTGCAGCAGCAGAAGCGGCAACAGGAGCCGCAGCAGCAGCAGCAGGCGAGTGAGCTGCAGCAGCAAGAGCAGCAGCAGAAGCAGCAGGGACACCGCGTGGACCTGCCTGATACGCTCCTGCAGCATCAGCAGGAGCAGCAGCAAGAGCATCAGCAACAGCAGGAGGAGCAGCAGGAAGAGCAGCAGCAGCAAGAACAGCAGCAGCAGGAACTGCAGCAGCAGGAACAGCAGCAAGAGCATCAGCAGCAGCAACAGCATGAGGAACAGCAGGAAGAGCAGCAGCAGCAGCAGCAGCAACGGGAAGAGCAGCAGCAGCAACAACAACAGCAGCATCACCCGGATCAGCAGCAGCAGCAGCAGCAGCAGCAGCAGCAGCAGCAGGAGCGTTTTATCTTGCATTTAGAGCCGGGTGCAGGGAGTGTGCTGCAGCAGCAGCTGACGAGATGGAGAGAGGAAGCTGCTGCTGCTTTCGGTGCTGATGAGTCTCTGTGCTATTCGCTGCACTGCTCTGTTACAGGTTTCTTTTGCTGCGCAGACACCTCAGCAGTAGACTCTCTTCTTGCTGCACTCAGCTCTCAGCTGCACGACATTCAGCAGCAAATGCAAATGCAGCAGCAGCAGCAGCACCACCACGCAGAACGAGAGCAGCAACTGCTACACGAGGAAAAACAACATCAAAAACAGCAAGAGCAGCAGCAGCAGGGAGAGCAGCAGCAGCAGCAGCAACAACAAGGGCAGCAGCAGCAAGAGCAGCAGCAGCAGCAGCAACTAGGGTTGGGTAGGGGGTTTCCTCGAGTAATATCGACTGAAGACGGTCATGTGCTGCTGCCGCTGCAGTGCCCAGCGCTGCACCCTTTGCTGCAGCAGCAGCAGCAGCTGCTGCAGCAGCAGCAGCGCTGCTGCTTGCGGCTGAAGCAAATGAACCATATTACTTTAGCAACATGCCGCACTGATCCCAGACAAAGACAAACAATCGAGCATTTCTACAATCAACGGGTAAATACTTCTGCTGCTGCTGCTGCTGCTGCTGCTAGCTCTTGCTGCTGCTGCTGTTTCTCGCTCTGCTGCTGGTGCTGCTCCTAGTTCTGCTGCTGCTGATATTTCTGCTGCTGCTTATATTTCTGCTGCTCCTGCATTAGCTACTGCTGCTGCTTGATTAGCTGTTGCTGCTTCTGCTGCTTGATTAGCTGCTGCTGCTGCTGCTGCTGCTGCTGCTGCTGCTGCTGTGTGTTGCGCTGCAGCTGCTGCTGCTGAAGTATTTGTGGTGTCCCTGGGATTTGGTGTTATATCGCGTTATTTCTCTCAGCAGCAATTATAAACAAAGCGGACCGCATGCATTTGCTGAAGTTAAAAGATTAAGAGGAGCAGCAACAGGGCTTGTTTCTTACGCTTAGCAGCAGTTGCTGCTGCTGTTGCTGCTGCTGCTGTTGCTGGTGTTGCTCATGTTGGTGTTGGGCTTGCTACTTAGATTAGCAGCTGCAGCAGCAGCAGCTGCTGCTGCTGCTGTTGTTGCTGCTGCTGCGAGGCATATGCAGCAACAAGCCCTGTCACTCATGCTTAGCAGCAACAGCAGCTATTGCTGCTGCTGCTGCTGCTGCGGCGAAGCATATGCAGCAACAGCCCTTGTCGCTTGTGCTTGAGAGCAACAGCAGCAGCAGCAGCTGCTGCTGCTGTCTTATTTTGTTGTTGCAGCAGCAGCAGCAACAGCAGCAGGAAAAACAACAGCGGGAAAAATAGTAGCAGCAGCAGCAGCCGCCACAATACCAGCACCAGCAGCAGCAGCAGCAGCAGCAAGAGCAGCAGCAGCAGCAACAGCATATTATGAAGAGAAGTTTGTGTGTTTGTGTTTATTTTGTAGTATCTCGAAGCATTTTGTTTAAATATATTTATTTATATTTATTTTTATTTTCATGCAGCTGCTGCAGCAAATAAAAGCAAATTACTGTGCATGTCTATAAACTTAAATATAAATATATAAATATATATTAATATATATAAATATATATATAAATATATATAAATATAT
>NW_013547223.1:0-20689 GCF_000499425.1 Eimeria acervulina
AGTTACGCATTCTCCCGCTTCATCTTCGTGCCAAGACCCTCCCTAACGGTCAAGCCAAGAGCTACAGAAAACCTGCTGCGTTGTTGCTATTTCTCCGCTGCCTACTCAACGTCTCAAAACAGTATTCCGCCTTAACCACAAGATAGTGTGCAGCTCTCGCATGTCTCGACAACGCTCGCCACACTTCAGAGGTTCGTGAAACCGTGTGCCGTGTGCTAGATTAGCCGAGTATATCAGTGTTCTGCTAGGTGGGTTTCCGTGTGCCGTGTGCTAGATTAGCCGAGTATATCAGCGTGCTGTTAGGTGGGTTTCCTGTGCTGTCAAACTACATGCATGCTTGCGCCTGCTGCAGTAGCTGCTTCTTTGGTCCCTACAACAGATTCACAACACGTGCAACAAGTGGCAACCGCCGAGGTTTTGCTTCGGCCACTTGTAGGTATGTGAAGCATGTGCGCGCCTAATAAGCCAGATGCTGAGTGCCAGCCTATGATCTCGATGCTCTGCATGCACAACTGCGCACGCACGCTAGGTCGAGATCACTCGCTCTCCAGCCGCAGCTGTAGACCCGGCGCAGCCATAAATTCCAGCGTTTATCGAGGTGTCCCTGCGCAGCGTTGGTTGTCACTAATCATTTTTCAGCGGAAGTGTCTTGATAGCTCACATCTAGTCATCATCACGAACCGAGCGTACATTTGCGTCTCAACAGGCTTTGAATTTGCCATGCAACCTATAAAAGAGCAGTAGAGGCCTTCTTCGAGGTGGCTAGACTCAACATGCATGGCGATATTTATACTTCATCTCGCAGAGTTGTGAGTTGACGGTATATACTGATTTGCCCTGACCGGCACTGTACCTTGTCCTCATTGGCCGGCCGTCCACGTAGTATCTGACGCACAAAACTCCAGTACCTGTCCAGAGCAAAACGCTTCTCAGTCATATTTACAAGGCCCACGGAGAGTGATGTAGTGTTCTGTATCCAGTTTCACGATGCGGGATGCATGGGTAGAGAAGGTGCAGAGAAGGTGCAGACTTGCGTTTGGCATGTCGCCTTCGCCCATTTCACGTCCGCGATATCTCACTCTTAAGAGCAATTGAACGAAGTTGTTTCTTCCAGCATTATATATGGGTTTTCTTTTCAAATATCAATCCGAACATCCCGCGTAACAGAATTTCCAGGCAATGCTCGTCGTTCTTTCCGGCGTTAGCCCCACACCCTTGGCACACTCGCAATCCCAGGCGTGGTGGGTAATAAAATTTAGCGCAACCCTAGGATATAGCCAACCCTCGCCAGGCCAATTGGCATCATGCGTGTCACCAAAGGAAGTTCTACCAGCCGTGAGACACACTGGCAGTAACAGTGTTCCTAAAGGACTGTCCCCACCTAAACCTAGCAATTGAGTCGCCAACTAAAGCCTTAGCCAGCTGCATCCTAACAGATGTAGCTAACGGAATACGGAAGTAATTCGGCTGCATAGTGCCACTGGCTCATTCGCGCAGCCTTGAGAGCCCGACAACTTGGCGCCTCAAATGGATGTACATCCCTCTGAGGCGAAACATAGCAGGTTTAGCGCGGGGATGGCGGGTCGTATTCTGGATGCGCATTGCTACAACGTTGAGCATTCGTCCACAGCAACCCAAGGATGGAGGAACCAGTTCGCATATCAGTGTGCCAGCATCGCTACAACGAAGAACCAAAAAACAATCACGCTTCACTAGAGCTTGGGGACCAATGCCCAAGGCGCCTATACTGCGCATTCCGGGTGTTTTGCAATGTCCAGCGTCTCCTCCCTCTCTAAAGATGCCAGTATTTGCACAGCGCGTATAGCGAAGCCCGTAGGTGCAGCCAGCGAGAAAAAACATAAACTGGGGGTCGAGCCTCCGTGCATGCCCGGCAGTGAACAGCGCCACCAGAAACGCCGAAAAGCTCTAAAGCATTCAAGTGCACAAAAATGCACTATGTCGAGAAACAATATAGGCTTGGGTCGCAGAGCGCTGTACATTACATTTCTGCGAAAGCGCCGGCGCCCGGCGCCGGTACTACTCATTCGCCCGTTTCATCTGCGTGCCAACACCCTTAGTGGCGGACACGCGCTCAACCCCGGATGCGTGGCTCTCATTAGCACGCTCATATGAGTGTTTTCCTGGGGGTAGCGGAACTATCACCAAGCCAAAAGCCCTGTACACCCACTGTTCCTCTGATATCTCTTAGGCGCTGCTTAAGTAGGCAGTATGGATATTGAGCTCACTTTCTGCTGCATGGTGGAACTATGCGATCCCTTATGGTCAACCACTCGGCTTGCCCTCCTACATGGCCGGCACTCACTTCACTGGTCACAACGTGCTGTGGCAAGGAAGCAGTTCCAAAACGCAACAACTTGCTTATTTTCATCTAATCGAACGTTGCCGATTGTCCACGATCTGTAGCACTCATATATGCATACGTCTTGTATACAATTAAATTATCCGCCACGGATGGCCACAGTGGCAAGACTGTTGCCCTACCCTTCACAGTGGAGCGCTGCTTCCTCTGCTTTCAAAAGCGCGAAGCGTATTGACGCCCTGTCGCAGAGAGCAAGTTGCCCATAGAACGAACCATCTGAAGTACATTTTGCGACGAGCAAATGCAATCCAGTTGAATTTGAAAGATTATGAGCAGTTCCTAAACCCGACGCGCCTTACGGTTGTCGTAGCTCCTCCGGAAGAAAAGTTTTATTCCCTTTTCCGCTTTCCCACCACCCTACCAGACCTCCTCACACGTTTAGTTAGGAGATCGCCTCTTTCCTGTTGGTTCGCTGAAGCACTGGATATGCGCAATGCGTAGGGAATGCAAGCACCGACTGTTTGAATGATTTGTGGAGTTCAGTTAATACGCCAACCATAACTTCTAAGAAAGCAAAGAACCCCAGTCGCCGTACTGCGTTACGAATGCACTATCACGAGAGACACGCACATCTGAGTATCATGCATTCTGCTGCTGCATGCCTCGACGCACTTTACTGTGCCCTAGCAGATAGCAGAGTACTGCCTCTTTTGCCCTTCATCTGGTGCGCTCTGCGCGTCGTTCTTCATGCACCTCTCATGCAGGAACCCAAGGACTATTTCGCAATGTCCTATGAGCACTCCAACCTGCTTCCAAGAGCAGTCCCATCGCTTCGGCTTGCCTTCGGGGATGCTTCGAATCTCGTTGTCATCTTTTTGCCCAGTCTGTGCGTATGTACAGTACCTAGTGTGCGTGCTGGTATAACACTAGAGAGACAAGTGCCCAAATTACTCGCCCAAGTGGCGCAACCATCGGCTATGATGCAGAGTTTGGTTGATCAGATACTGCGTATTGTCTATTGTCCATGCAACTCGACAAGCAAAGCAGGAACACCGCATAATGTGCTTGCAACAGGAGATAAACTACTTTTAGAGGTGGAGTCTCCCTAAACGTTGTTTTTCCCGCAGTGTCCTATGCAGGCATATGCTAACTCGCCAGATTTGCTTTTAGCAGTGGACGGCCTTCGAAGCGAAAACTCACATTCTGAAGACCGGGCTTCGCGTGCCACCGCAGTACTCGCTTTTTATCTAGCATTCACTATTGCCATTCAGGCAACTTGCTGTCCAATTTTTTGAACCTAACTGCATGCTATGGATGCCAAGGTGGCATGGGCGGAGGCTGCTCCTAGTCTTCGCATGACACACTACCGATTGTTCGTTTGAATTCATGGCACGGCCCAGCAACTTTAAAGGTTATCAGGAGATCTTTCGACCTTCGACCTTCTTCCGCAGCCTTGCATGTAGGATCAGTCCAGCGAGCGAGCTTACTGCCTGATGCATGGCGTACTCTGACATTCTAAAAGCATGGTTGGCACGCATTCCCGAATCACATCATGCCTACTAGAAGAGGCACGGGCTGTCGCAGACACACAGTGATAAATTCTGAGATGCCTCTGACGTGTGTAGCGTACGTACGTACGTTACGTACGTAACTCTCACGGTTCAGTACCAGTCTTTTGCGCAGTCACCCATCGAGGGTATTTTGCCGTTTTTGCCGTACTTCAGCATTTTAAGAGCCCACTTTACGCCCTAAATATGCTGCTTCGCTAGCTACCGCTTACACACTGAAACACGGTACTTCACCCGCAAATTTGGATGCCCTGTCATTAGCCGTCCGCTGCACTTTCCCAGCTACACTATGCGAATCGCTAGGAGGCAAACACACAGCAGGAAAGTAATTAACGCAAGCGTGTGCTGGTGCCAAATAATTGAGTACTGTTTCACGTACTTCCTGGCGCAGGAAACGCCGAAAGGTTCACGGTGCTCAGCCCCGCTCATCCGTTTACCAGTGTCTCAGTTCTCACCCAAGCTACTTGCTCAAGAACGAGGACAGTGGTAAGATAATAAACGAATCAAGCGTCTGGTACACGGGTTGGCATTTCCTCTGCTCGGCCACACTTAGTTCGGCCCCTTAATTAAAAGCTGAAAAACTGCCTCGCGCGTGCCTTGAATAATCGCAACCTCCATTTACCTCTGAACGGATGCTTCCCCATGCAGTCAAGAGCGCAAGCGTACCTCCTGATTTAGGCCACGTTTGCTTGTCTAAGTGCACTTTTGTCATTCATCAAATTGGTTAACATCCTCATATACACCCTAAAAGGTGCACTAATCCCGACAGATGTGCCAAAAAAGCAAACGCCTCGGTACGTCATTCAAGCAACATGCGAATGAACCGTCGCTAGCACAGCCAGCACCACTTCAAGCTTTCAGATGTTCCGAAGCACCTTGCGCGCATATTTTCAAAACTCCTGACGAATGTTCTGATAAACAACACTCCCGGCGGATGGCCTGCACTATTTGCACTCTGCATCGCCTCCAGCCGACCATTCTTTATGCGCTCTTATGCACGAGGTAAAATCAGACAGAACAGTTTAACGGCAACCGTGGATGCGGACGTGGGTACTGTTCGCAGCAGCAACTTCTTTCAGGCGCTGCGACATGACAAATGGCAGAATCGAGGCATGTTAACGCTGCTGATCCACAAGTAGAAAACACCGAGCACCTACACTGCCTAATATAATGGTCGGTTTATTTTCTAGTAGGCGTACGGCCTGGAAATAGGCAGTTGGGAATGAAGGTTGCGTACGGCCGTCAAGTAGACCACCTTCTTGTACATCTACCACACTTCTGCGGCGCATGCGCATGCTACTATGCAATACGCAAACGTAGTACACGACCGGTGACCACAAAACAGTTGCACGGTGCAGCTAACTAACTAGGCGTTTTTCTGCTCCAAGTCCAAAGGAATGTCTCGACGCTTTTTGATACAGAACTCACCCTCTGATAAAGGGCAAACTCTCTAAAACGTTGCATTAGTCACGTCTCATCTTCTAGCCGCTTGAGTGTAGTGTCGACGGACCATGGTTCTGGGCATTTTCCAACGCATGGCCGGTGCCCCACTTGTATGCTCAAGCTGTTCAAAATCGGCAGTGAAGACACCAACTCATTCTAAAGGAAAATGCAGAGGTAAGCATATATGCCGCTCTTGTTAAAACTCACTTGCTGATGCGGTTTTTTGCGAAGAACCACGCTGGCGTATCATTCATACTACGCACAGGCGCGAAAAAACATTGCAGCTGCTTGGTCAAAGGCAAGAAGGTTCAACGTGTTTCAATATTAGCTAGTGTTGCCCGTAGGCTGCAGCAGTTGACGTCTGGTTATTTTATTCCCAACTGGAGAGCGCATCACAGTCGTGCGCCTTGGCATGCCAACCCAAGCGCACAAACGCGTTTTGCCGAAGCCCCAGCACTACGCGCGAAAAGCGGATACGGACCAACCATATTGACGTGGTACTCTTCCACGGCCAAAATTTACGTGCGACAATTGAGTCAAGAATCCAGGGCAATCATACTGCCTGATGCATGGGATGCATCTCAAAAAACAAGTAATGTTGGTCTTTAATCTTCGAGACGCACAACCGTGTACCCCATCTCTCACTAGCGGTCCAATACAGTCTGACTAATATGAAGTGCTTGCCCTTTATGTATGCAGCCAGGCTTGAGAGATATGCAGTGGTCCCCGACGGCTTCAAAAAAGCATAAAAATATCGCAAAAGCTTTGCGTAGAAACCTTGGACTTCGTAGTGGTTTCTGAAACAGTGCTCATATATGTCATACGTAGGTCAAACGTACAGCCTGATGCATGACATCAACTCAGCGCCTCGATGTAATGGATTTTTCTACCGTTCGGCCGATTTACCGCAGGCCACGCATACAAGCTATAACGAGCGTAAAGAGCTCATGAAACTAAATGGCACTAACAGCGTATGTGAATTTTCACGCAACCATTGAGCTACCCGCTTTCAAAGAGCTCAGCGCACTTCAGGACTCCCCCAGAATCACACATAAGATCTGACGCGCTCGAGCACCTTTACAAAGCTTCGCCAGCCCCTGCGCCAGCACGCGCGCTTACGTCCTGATGCGAAACTAGCCCGCAGTGTCACAACACCCTGCGGTGGACGGTGCTAAAAAAGTGCTAGGCACGTCTTCGTACTATGAGAGAAAGATTTCATGGGAAATAGTAATCATGCTCATCACAAGCAAAAGCAGCAAGAGATGCTAATTGTAAAATCAACTAAGCACACCAATCCAAAGCTTTCCAGCTGTTGCGGAAATCCATTCGCCTTCTTTTCTGTCAACCTAGGACTGCTCAGGCCCGCATGTTACGGGGGAAACGCACTAGCTGGAATTAGGAGGTTCACTGAAAGCGCAGTGGTTGCGGAGGCGTACTTGTCATTCCACTGTTATTCTGAAGGTAAACCAGCAAATAATAAACGAGAAAATTGCTACGTTTGCTTGGTTCAACGGTTGCCTCCGAAAGAGATCTTAGCGCTGTCTGACCATGCACGCGTGCAATTGGTGTTATCGATGCAAGCAGTTTTGAAGTTGAGCGTACAGCCTGAATCATCATGAAGCATAAAATTTGCACCCACCCACAATGTATGAATGCGGCATGCGACAGATATTAAAAAAAACACATGTTCGCGCAAGCAGACCAAGCTCAATGTAAACACAGTAGTCTCAACAAGAGCGTGCCCCTGCAAGATGCACCAAGCGGCACAGCTTCATCTGTGAGCGAAGCATTCGAATATGCTAACCAGGCTATTATCCTCCAGCACATAACTGACTGCATTCAATTCGATAAATATGTAATGCATCTGTATGTACGGCATACTGCCTGGCACCAAGAGATTTAGCATCCTCTAAATGTATCTGTGGTCCTTCCCGCCAGCCAAACCTCTGTCGTCCGTGTTCAACTCTGGTGGTGAAGCGAAGGAGCAGTCGTGAATGCCGAAACTAGGCATCCGGCGTGTGGGGCAGATTTACCGGCAATGCAATAATCCCATCCTACTTCTTCAGCAAGTCATAATTTGTTCATACATTTTTGCATACCAAGCAAAATCTTTAGTTCCCCAGATACCGCCGAAACCTTGCTTATATTCAGTCTACGCGACATGCGTACTTGCTGTTGCATAGCATCCCAGGCCGGCACTATCTAGATCCCCATTTGAGGCATTAACAATGCTTCCGTTGTCCATTTTCAATTTTTTCGTTGTTGCTAAGGAGCAGGCGTCAACGGACGCCTGTGCACATGGAATCGAGGCACTGCACCCTCAGGTGCAGGCACGCGAGTATTGCCAATCGTGCTTCCAGCGCTGAATGAGATGCATCGCAGCCTCAAATCTCTAAACATCTAAAAACCTGTTTGTCTTTGCATTTAGGTATCAAACCTACCACCTTATATACCACATCCACTGCGGGCTCTATTTACGTGCGGCCCCCGTTCGTCAGCAATGCGTCGGCGCCACCACCTTGATTTGCAAGCCGAAATGCGCAGACGCTGACAATCCAGCAGTACTTATCTATTCCGCAAACACGAAAAGCAACACCGACAAGCGCTTACGAAATAGGCTGTTTTAGGCGCCCGCATATTCTGTATTGTGGCGACGAAGGCTACGGTCTTCGCACGCCCCCCTAGCGTTGTATCTACTCTCCATCGCGTAGCCGCACTGCCTAGTTGGTAGGAAACGCTGAGGGCCACAACAGAACAGTGCTTCCCATCACAGGGGCACTCGTTTGGGTTACCTGGTGGTCTGCTGCGGGGACAGGGACAGGTAATCATCTGATCCTGTGTCAGGCGCATGCACTGAAGTTCCGTAGACTGCGTCACTGAGGGAACGCCAATGGCACCAACAGAACGGCGTCCAACAATCCACCTGCCTTGCAAATGCACCCCCTCAAGGATTTGCACGCGTACAGCCTGCGTGCCGGTTTTCTGGTATCAAGAGTGCCTGCTCATTACTGTCCGCGCGTAACTGCACTTCCTCGGCACCATAAACCTCCCCTGCAGGGCTGGGACTTCCGTATATTTAATCTATAGTGAATGGCGCTCTTACACCTTGCCAGTATGTTTTCGTAGGCGCCTTAATGCCATCGTTGACAAGCGCAATATGCTTTTCAATACTTCTGCATGTTCGGGGGGAGGCTGCAATGCTTGTTGCTCACTTCACGAGGCCGCCCGACCCTGGCTTGCGCTTAGATGTACAATTAGCGAAGGCTTCCGCACTTCCAAGTGAGTGCGCACGCACGGTTGCCACATTGTCGAGGAGGCATAACGGACTGTCTGCAATACGAGAAGCTGCTGCATGGAAATTCTTCTGTCCAGACAAATAGCAACAGTTCTAGGTTGCAAACGTGGTATTTCTCATGAATACCTTAGGCATCACGTTAATGGGAGACTGCCGTTTGGCTAGACCTGCACATGTTGTAGTTTTCTGCTGTTTAATGACGCAGGGAGAGCGCTGACAAAGGCTTTTCCCTGCATGGTAATAGGGCAGCCATCTACGTTTTTGCGAAGTTGGAACAACACGACAAAAGACATTTTTTGTGAAGAAATGGCCCCAGCGAAGAAGCTATTTCGTGAAACGCAGTATCTGTTAAAAACGAAAATGAAACCAGGACAGTGCAGCACGCTTTGACAAGCAGAAACGATAGAAGCTTTAGACGGCGTTCATGCTCCCTGCAGCGCTTGGCCACCTGCACGTATGCGCTTCTCACCAGAAACTGAATACCCATAGGATAGGTCGCTGAGGATCCTAATGCTTCATCGCTTGCTTAACACAGGATGCCAATATGCTGACACAAAAAGTGCTGCGTTTGCGGAAGACTACGTTGTAGCGATGAAGACTCGAACAATCACGCGACAAACCACCGGTAGAACAGTGGTAATCACTGTGCTTTATTTCACGTGCCATCAATCCAGGGCGTCTTTAACTATTAAATGACGCAGCTGTCACAATTCAACTGACCACTAACCACACCTGCCTTTCGGCTCACTCTACCGCCGCTCTAGCATACAGCATTTTATCCAAAAACACTGACGCTCACTCGCTGTGTGGAAGAGAATCCAGTCCAATACCAGTCACCGCCCTCGTCTCTGATTTCGTCGTCCTTCTAGCATCGTGCGCCCATAAGGTCACTTCAGCGGAAATACTCTGCAGGAACCACACTATTCGATTAGGGATAGGAGGTGGTCCGCGGGGAGCGCACTTGCTATAGTGATGCTGCATAGACTGGCCGGATGCCCTCATCTTAAGGACCAAATGCTGCAGTGCACTGCATTGCATCTGCCACGTGACTGCCACAACCAAGGACATCTCCACCTAAATTAGCTTCGATGAGTACTGTGCCATGCGCCTTACCCGATGACACTTCCAATATTCACGCTCGACGACCACAAGTAGTGAAGGCAACAAAAATCCGCACGTTGCGCAGCATACCATGGAAGGAAGAGCAGTGGAAAAGTACTACAACACTGTCTGCTAAATCATCGTGCAGAGTCTCTCCAAGTGCTTTGCTACCTATTTTGTTAACACTGTCTTATCGTATCTGGTTGCATATGCTTGAATTCATAGTTCGAGACCAATGCAGAGCGAACAATCGTACGCATCGCATCGCACTCGCAAGCGTGGGCCAAAATATTCAGTCCCCAGCAACTAATCCATTTGTACCACGTCGCACGCCAACGAGGCGCCATCTGTCGAAGCTCCTAATTACCAATGGCCCATATGCCTTCAATTCAACAGAAAACGCCACAGCTCGCAATCGCTGAAACCTACAGCCTGTGCATGCGACGGCACTTGACGTGTTCTGACGGAGGTATTCTTGATCTAGTTCAAGAGATGTATGCTGCGTCGTGCACCCCGAGCTTTTGAATTAGGCCTTCAGTTTCTAGGCAAAATCGAGGATGAGCTATTGCGCACTTCCTGTACTGGCCTTAGTGTGTGGCGACTGAAGCTGAAGTCACCCTTCGGTGGAGGCATCAAGCTGTGCGGCAACGCCTGCTGCTGCACCGGATGATTTGTTTCCTCCCCTGCCAGTGCAGATCTAACCATTTCCTGAAGGCCAAGCCCCTGGACAGCTTACTTAATACATCACTGGACACTTCCGCAAGCAACGGCAGAACGCAATCCTGCAGGATACCCACACGGTGTACGGTGTAGTGTAGGCCATTCGACTGAATCGCAAAAGGCAGAGAAGCAAGGCGATCTGCTGCATCTCCTACTAGACCAACAGAGCCAGTATTGTCCAGCGGTTGCTAACGCATGCAATGTAATGCATTTTCAATGAGTTAGCTTAGATCTTCAAAAGACACACTCTTGTGGACACGTGCCACTGAAAGAGGTTAATTGCGTCTTGCTCACCTGCCTCAGTTTGCACAGCTTATCCCCACATCGCCGTTGCAAAATATACATGTGCAATATCATACGGGAACATCCTAGCTTCCACATCGCCACAAAAAAATATCGCGCCACTTCAGCCGAATATGGAATGATAAGTTGCACAATCCCATTGTCTACAGCAGCTGCAGCATACTTCCTGTGTAAATGGAGTGCCGCGTCATACCGTTAACCCTTCATTTCTGTTCTTGGCCAATATTTATCCCTTCTTTACAAACGCATCGGCCATCGACGCGTGTGCCGATGGATATGTTACAAAAAAATCATAAAGCTTTTTGCCTTGCTTGAGCATACTTGCTGTATCACCATTACCGCGTACAATATGCAAAAACCAGCACGCGTATAGAAGGACGGAGCAACGGAAAAAGGAAGTACACAATACTCGCCGTAAAACATCCGCTTGATGCAATTGGGTACGCAGTGCCAACGGAGGCGAGTACTTGGCCTTCCCTGTCTCCTAGCCGCATAGGTCACCTGATCTCGCTTGGGACGCCAATTGTAGCAAAAGCATGCAACGGCATACCACTGTCCGACGCCATGCTTTGCAGATTGCGGAAACGCGCATGCGTTCTGGTGTTCCGGCGCATGCACGCTCATGCTAGAGTCGCTACGCGCTCTGCTGTATAAGTTTGCAGAGCTACGGCTGTTCTCCCGTCCACCATCCCCGACCAACTTCTCTGGCATCCAACGCCTCAGACGCCAAAAATTGAGAATAGGGCAAAACTGCTTAACGTCTGCGAGCAAGCTACACTCAGTAGGCTATCTGGCTATTCGCATAGCGTGTAGTAAGCGGTTATGATGGTACGGCAAAATCACCTAACCGTGGGGTATCGTTGGATGCAGGACGAAGCTCTGCGGTGGCCATTTGGTGCGTCAGGTACGACTTTCCCAGTATCCTCAGCCGCCACATAGCCTGACACTTCGGAGACAACTCCAGAGCTGAGTCTACAGCTTGCCTACTTCCTGAGCACAATGGCGTTATATAGTAAGACGATTCGCGTAACAAAATTCGTATGCCCATACAGATCGCCAATATACCTGTGCAGCTCTGCGATGTCCCTGGAGAACGAACACACCAGGAGGGAAGCTCTTTTCAGAGTGTATCCGGACGCTCGCCTGAGCAGAGTCATACTCTCTGTGACATGGCCATGCACAGTGCTTCAAGCATCAGGCCATATATAGCGGGAGGCTGCAGTTGGAAAGAGCTTCACACAGCATTCTTGAAGATGCAGCCAGTTATTGCAGCTGGGTATGCCATGCTTTCACCGCTGCCCATGGCGGTTCTGTCCTTGAACGTACGGGATCCCCGTTGGCCAAGCCCCATAAATCCTTGTCGAAAACCAGGGACAGCACCCAGATGCAACGCCATACTACCTCCCAACTATCGACTTCGCCAACCGAAGAAGCTCGTGCATGTTCTGGTGCCCCGTCCCATGCCTGAGCGCCCGGTAGGGCTACAAGGGTCTTCTACAGCATCGTCCGCAGCCACCTCCACACAGTCATGTTGTATCATTCCTAAACAGAATACAAATACAAAATCATGACCCGAAATTATATTAAAATAGCATGTAGCCATCTACGCTATACGTCGTGAGGACAAAATTTCTGCTAGACTCTGACGAATCTGAATGTCCATTGCTTGCATGAAAGAAGAATGTCCAACCTTCACGATGGAAACCTGACCTCTGGAGACGCAGCTTTGCATTACCGGAGTTTGCACCCAACGCCTCGCTGCTCACTTGACACTTTGATGCCGCTACAGAATACTTGACGTTGCAACCACCAGGTAGCAATTCTAGTGCGCTACGACACACTACCACACTATACAACCCCAAATGTAGCATATGCCCATCAACACGTACTTCCTGCGGAGGGCCACCTAAAGTGCTTCACCATTGTTGGCTGCAAGACCTGCTGATGCGTGTACGCTTTCATATTTCGGGTAGACTCCTCAGGACGTCTCAGGCAACAATATGCCTTGGCGTAAGTGCACGAAAATGTTTTGTGGTGGTGAACTCTGCAACGAAGCGACCAATCGACTCGTCTAGCCGTCCCGATGTGGCGGCAGCCTCGTATCACAAAGACCACACCTTCCAAGCGAACACAGTTGCAGGCTGCGTGGAGGCTTGCACTGCCACAGCGGCAGCCATAGAACCCAATATCTTTCGCGCACTTCCTGAGAAACGGGATATCCGAACGGATGTCAGTTTAGAGGCCAGCCTGAAAAATTCACATATATTCTTTCCCGCTTTGAGATATGCGACTTTCGCAGGACGGAGATCTTGTGGCTCATTGGACTCCGTAGTGGTTGTAAACACCTGCAAGCGCATGTAAAATTGCACATCATGTCTCAACTTTTCCTATGCTACACGCGGCAAGAATTTGCCTGAGTGATGGGTAAACGAACGGGCGAACCGTAACGATGCTTGCACAGCATTACCGAGAGAGCCTTAGGTTGCAATGGTTTGTAATCTGAATGAGCAGCAGCGGCGAGCCGCCCACACAACCTAGTTCTGAAGAGCAGCGGCCTTTTTTCGCATTTCCTGGTTAGAAAGCAGCGAGTGCAATGATGTTCAGCTGGAAACCTCTCGATTTCGCACCTTGTACAAACCCGAATAGTAAACATAACGGCACGCAATTGGAGCACCACTTAGCACTGTCACACACCAAGCACAGCCGCACCCACCCACGTACCCTAACAGTTCACGCACAAAAAACAACAGCTATAGACAAAGTGCAGTGACATTTTTTGGGGGAATGCAGTGCGTAGTCACTGCTGCGAGCATCTGACAGCCATCGACTAGCTCCGAACGAATAGCTGCTCATGGGGTACGGGATGGGCACCTCTTCTCTCCCTGATGGTCTTCCCCTGATACCAGATGCTACTTGCGGTAGCTGAGTTGAGTAAGTACTTGACCCTGAGAGTCAAAAACCAACCCAACTCAACTACCGAAAGTGCAGGCACTCTGTTACCTTCCACTTCTCATTCGCATCAGCAAGCGTGTAAGTAAACCCACAGCCTGTGCCAGGTCAAGCCTACAGCCTGTGTCACTCCATGCATGCCCCTTCACGTACAACGCTTGTTTGTACGGTCCACATTCCCTTGCTCTTCCAGCTGGCATTCCTGTAGGCTGCTACAGCCTAATCAGCGCCAGATTGTATCCTACGCAAACTGCGCCGCACGCGTCCAGGTTATTAGAAAACACACTGGACTGATGTTGGAGGTTAGTCACAGCGCATTTCACGCCAAGGAAGTAGACTTGAGACAATAGCTATTCACCTAAGACGTGCGTCACCGGATTGAGCAGCCCCATTTCAAGCATCTTTAAACGCCAGCACACAGGACGCGGCATCCCGTCGCTCGCTGTCGAGACGCAGCAGGGATTGAATCCTTGTCTAACTGGTCTCAGCTTGCTTTACTGTACGTAAACGAGCAATTAACCATATTGATTCTGCTAATGCAGTTCAAAAGCACATAGATCGCCTCAATCACCATCCCGCGGGCTTTATTTGGTGAGAATAGCCACATACGTAGTCCTGCAGCCTGACTCAGGACGTTACTAGGCCAACCATATACGCAGGAGTCGTTCTCACTCCTGACCTACACCCGCTGCATTAAAATGCACAAACAGTCGCCGCCCAGACCGTATAAACGACGACAAGCCCGGCGAAAGCTGCTCGCCCAGTCATGTCTAGGGGCACCTCGGCGGCGCCCAGGTAGGTCTTCAAGAACCATCATGAAGGAGCCGCGCACCGGTGTAGGAACAAGCACACCAAAATGTTAGGATGGGCACTGCGAACCGCATGGTGTAAGCACAGCACTTTCAGAGCTAGCGCAGGCTGATTGCCAACCCACCGTCTGAAACTCCCAGAATGTCATGAGCAATCTATTTCAAGTGCAGAGCAGAAAATTGTTGCCAGCTTTTGTGATGCACATATACCTATATTATGCGGAACTGGGAGCAGTATACGTATTACCACTTCCGTCGGGCGCCTGCTGGTAGCTAATTAAGCATAGGCAGACCCTGAGTTGCGCTAGTCAGCCATTAATTCGAATCCACAAGGGTGTCGAAGAAAGCACGCATTGATTGCGCAAGCGCCCTTCTGCATCTCAAGCCTCTTTCCCAAACCGATACGCGTTCTATTACCTCACGCGGATGATAATCTCTATCACTAACACCGTGGGTCACTCATGTGCGTTGTAGTGACCACGCGACGTTTTTGTCAATGGCGGCAAACCAATGCAAGGCTCCGCTCCAAACCATAAACAAGCCGCTTGCCACGTCATGAAGGATGCACAGTGTAGCTAAATCAATTTAAACAATACCGTGCAGTCGAAGCGCTTTAGCAGGATGCGTCTACGCCATGGTGCCTTGAAAGCTAATATTGATGAAGGCTAGGAAGCTTATTCATTCCTACGGTGAAGCATGTTTGTGAAAATGAGGTGGAGGTTTGGTGAGAGCAAGCGGTGGTTAGTGCATCTGCTTCAAACGCCAACAAACCAAGATCCATTCGTAAAGACACATCGCTTATTGCTACTTCTTAATCAAGGTAATCTCACGCTGTCAGCAAGCACACACCCCCAACAGGAGCCAATCCGCGTTTTTGGTAATTTGTAGTAGCATTCTTTGAAAAGGCAGTCTTGCCCTCTCACAATGCGCAGATCGCATAGACTGTGAACTCAGTAGCTGATTGCCCCTACTGCTTGTTCGTGTGTTGTGCGTTGGCACTTCGCCGCCGGCAGCGCACTTGCTGAAGCACAGCAGACTGCAATGTTTCCTGGCGTTGGGGTTGTCGCTGCAAGAAAGGTGCTACATTGGGGGGAACAATGTCTGCACAGATGGTGGTGCTGGGCAAATAGCGCCGGGACATCATACGGAATGGGTCGACCGTAGATCTTTTGTTTTGTACGGCCCACGCTCCCGTGTAGGCTGCCAATGGGACCAGCAAAACACCTAACGCAGCACACACATTCCCATGCAAATAAGTAAGAGCTAGTATCTGGACGCGAAGACCATGTAACAGGGGCTGCCCTGGCTAGTTTTAGACCTGAGCCGTCCTGTGAAGGGTATGAGCAAGCGCACAAATACCCACTTACACTTATAGTTTGCAGTCAGCCTACGTGGGTCTTCTGTCGCCGTGTCGAACCCAACTTACAAGCTGTTTAACACGACAGCCGGGTAGTTCGGCAACACCAACCGTACAGCGTCCACTGCAGACCAGACCCATGGAAATCCTCTGCTTCTACTTAGAAGTAGATGGGTGCAGTATCTGAGAGCACTGCACAGCTCATTTTAATCTCTTACACGACAAATGAAACCAAATGCCCAGCTCCACTGCCTAACGTTTAGCAGCATGCCTTCTTATCGCGACGCGAATTGGCTGCATCGTCGCTATGGCGCCTTCCGTGCACAGATCAGCTAAGTGCTTTTCTAGGTCATGCTAACACGAGATAAACATTACAAGAAACAAAACTAAAAGCCTACATCCTGAAGCAATCGAAACATCATAGCGCACACTTCACATAAAAATGCATCCTGTTTTCCTGCACGATCTAATTAGCCTAGTCTCTTACGAAAGCTCAGTCAAGCTGACTGAATGGTTGGACTGGAGTCAGTATGAAGCATCCAGCAACCACAGCGAAGTAACGGAAGGAAGCCTGCAAAATGTAGCAACTACGCAGCCGTTCCTGCCAGGAAGCTCATGCAGTCCGGCGGCATGCTAGGGCAGCGAATCTTTCTGGTGTGTTTCTGTAGACTTGGCGGCGTCGCATCTATCCTTTGGCTTATCTGTAAATGAGGTTGCACTATAACTCCAAAACATTGAAGGCCACAAATGAGAACATCCAATACTGACTCTGTGGACCTGGGCGTCGTCTCGACTCTCATATGGGGATGCAACCCGGGAACTTTGCCCTTACATAGCGGACTTCACAATCGTGCAGCGTGGACAGGAACAGACTGATCTTGGACAAGATGCATGACAGCTGCAAAGCGCAGTCCTACGTCTGCTTCGTCCCTGGAGTCAAGCTACCCGCACATTCGTGTTTACCCACCGACTGGATAATATCGAATCAAGACCCATACTATAGGTAGCACACCGGTTTATGCAACACACTGCTTCAGCACTCTAGGCAGGGCCCGTCCTCAAAACATGACTTTCCCTGTGGTAAACGCCACACCATCATCAAGGCACAATGCAACATCTGCCAACCCTAAATCCAATAATCAGACATAAACGAGCATTGCTCGATTTCTGGGGACAGCAGCACCCCAACAACTATAATAACAGGCATGAAGATTTCCTGCCATCTTCGCCTTAATCGGGGATCAATATTTGCATTGGTTTGCTATTTAGCGACGGAAACTGCTCGCCCATGTGTCAAGCCCTAGGCTGCACATGAGTGGGCGAGGTGCAACCAGACATTTGCAGTACTTACTGGGATTCGGCGCTAAAATCACAAGCATATACTTTATTCAGTCATCGGAATGAGTCGAAATGGCTGTTATTAGTTCCGTCTCGGGCAATTCGGCCAGACCACAAATGCATTCTTGCAAATACTGAATCTTATCGCACTCGCTGTACTGACATAACTTAGTAGATGGTCGCTCACCGTACGGGGAACAAAAGAGCTTTACAGCAGTGGGAAGCACATGATACAACCAGACTGGCCCCCACCCACTCAGCTCCGTCATCTACAAGCCAGAGGCAGTGTAGGGGGCTAAACGAGGGATCATCGCCGTTCCACCGGCTTGCCCGAAGCCAAAACCAGCGAAGGGTAGTGCACACGAAGCCACTGTATAGGACCCAGTGCCCTTTCATTTTACCTGTATTGAGCTTCAATTCGAATTTAAAGCCACGGGGATCACGCCCAGATACATAACTTCTCTGCGAATGAAACTGCGAATGACATGCCCACCGTTGCAGTCAACAAAGATGTTCCAGTTTACTTGGCTGTCAACCAGCACCTACCCAACATCTCTGGCGCAGAGTGCTTGTGGTGGCAATGCTACTTTAATCAAATGTTGCAGCGAAACTGGTGGCAGAAATGCTCTTGCCTCTGCTCTGGGAAAAGGGCGCCTACCGCAGGACGGCTTTGATCTTCTGGTTTGTCTGTACGCTTGCGTAATGTCTGCAAAGACCAGACCAGCGACAGAAGCATTAGGCGGGAAACGAGCTAGCTACACTGCAAATGGACATGCTTGCGCTCCTGCAAAGTTCAACGCAGCTGTTAAACGACTCCACCGGCGCGTGCTCCAAAATCTTGTCCAATGACCAAGCGATCGATATGCTCTAGGAACATAATATTTGCACACTTCCTGGGCCAGCAATGGAATACAATACCACCTAAGTTTGCTGAGACATCAGCGGTGTCCATTCGTCACAAATATATGCATAACTCCAAGCAAAAAAACGTCCCACACGCCAGTACGTACATATGACCAGGCCCGAATCCCTTTTATTCATCCACCGGTTGCCATTGGCGCTGCAGTTAGCTTCACGAGCGCCACAACCCACAAATGCAAGTGAAGACAGCATTGTACTCAAGTGTCGCCCCCTAGAAAGTTCGGGGAGAGCCATGGCCGCTCAAAGCACAACGCATTTTTGGCGCTATAAGATTTATTGTAGGCGCACGTGCAGGTGCCACAAGCTATTCGATATGAGCATTCACGTTAGATTCTCTGCCACTGGTTTAGCGTGTGCAGAAGGTTGACAAACTGTGCCCTCCTGCAGAACGACGTTCAGACCAAAACCATATGGTCGTTTACATGTCACCTTCCAGAGTTTAGGTGAAATACTGGGGGTTCGCTGCGCAAAACAGCCCACGTAATTGTCATGAGGAGCATCGATGCATGAAAACCGCAGAAAATGCGGCGCAGGCAGAGGTTGAGGCCACACCAATAACAAACCGGGTTCAAAACCCAGTTCAGCTTGGCAACAGACTTACCTTCTGTAGTTTCGTCGGAGCCGCACATGTCCTAGTCGATGCAAGACTAGCCTGAAAAGCCATGAAATAATGAGCTTGAATCACTTCAAAAGCAAGACCCCTCAATACATGCAGCTCCTCACGAAGCCGAACACCTGTTTGGACCTAGCCCATACCTCCCCTCAACTCTCCCTTTAAACGAATTTTCTAATCATTGTTGTGGAGCGTCTGTGAACTAGCTCACACGCAGTCCTGTACGCCCTGAAAAAGCACAGTATCACTTCACGAAGCCAATAATGCATCCAACGGTGCCTACCAACGTTAGCAGCTCAAACCCGCGGCTGTTCCCTGTGATGTCTCGGGATGTGCGTGCAAAGATGTTGCTCGGCTTACCCCCCAAGGCGCACCAAACAGCAGTAGACACAACGCATGACCCAAGGCGCCTCCTCCGTGCGGCTTGCTTTCGTGCGCCCCCTTATCAAACTAGCGACCAACAAACTGCGCAATTAAACCCTGTATGGAACAATTCCCGAAACGGAAGCAAACTGCGAATGCCCGCCAGCACAGCAAGCAGTACCAGGGTAAAGGCTTGTGATATACAAATTGGCGAAGCAGACGCTCTGTGCTTTGGTGCATAAAACACAACGCTCACCCGGACGGCCTGGCCACCCGTTGCCAGCGCCTAAAAAGCGAGAACTACGTATGAGCTCGATCTACATGATACCAACCGCTGTGCCTGTCCATTAACTGCATGTCCATGGTGCAGCGAATGGAGACGCACAGCCTATATGGGGGCAAAAGAGCACGGTTTTTCAGTAAGCCAGCCACCTACCAGCGATCTAACAAAACGCATGCTCCACTATGTAACGGAGCAAGACAAGTGGAAGGCGCGCCGGAGCCAGCTGTGGGTGACTCCAGCCTTTGTAGCGTCTTGGCCAGCCACGCAGAAATGTGGCCTGCTTTCGTTGTTTGCTAACCGGATTGTCGTTGTAAAAGTGCCACATTCGTTAGCTGTCAGCAACTACAGCAGACAGAGGAAAACTCGCTAAGCGCCCCCTACCAGCCTACCCATCACACCCTGGGACAGTTTACCAAGCGAATGCATAAATGCGTTCCGGTAAACTCGCACAAGACGTGCAGTCATAGCACTGCTCCAGCGGCCTTTGCGCCCTACTGGCCAAAGCGGCAATCTGACAAGCTGCGCTTCCTGTCGCCAGCGTTTCTATTTTTAGCTTCCGCTTAGCGACCGTATCGACGTTCTCAAAGACCACAGCGCACAAGCTGCAAGTTGTTGAAGGCTCGAGACACGCAAGACTGTACACTGGTGTAGGGATGGAGTCCGTGCCACACGCAGCAGGTCATGAAAGGCGTGCTGACCATGGGGACTGCGCACCAGCAATAACGCGAGGTATTCGAAGCATGAGTCGCAGGCTTCCAACCGTATCAAGCGTGCCTGCAGTTGCAACCATGCCCCCTGTCCAATCCCCACAAAAGTCCCCCGATATTACAAAAACCAAGTTTCGACAGGAAGTCGCATAGCTCTTGCCGTTGGCCCAAGCTTAGTTTACACATACCCACGGAGGCAACCTGTTCACGATTGAACGCTGTGCTAGCTGAGCCTCCTGGTGCCGAAACGATCAACGCGAAAGTTCTGCTTTGCAGTGTTAAGGCTGCCCTCAGCTGGCGCTGGCATACCAAGGTCTTTTGCTCGACATATGATTTGACGGTGTCGGCTACACAAGTGTCAAGCAGCACGCACCGTCCCAGTGAGCATGGAACCGGCCGGAGGCTGCTACTGTGGAATGTTCACAAACCACGATGTAACGAACAAATAGATGCCTAACTCAGGAAATACTAGCGTCGATGCAACACGCACGAGCTGCAGCATGAAGCGCATTTCTTGAACGTGCGGCATGCTGGCCGGTTCATCTTGATTGTCCGTGAAAGGCGCCACGCTCTGCTGCCTGAACAGCCTTTTGCTGCTT
>NW_013547222.1:0-19343 GCF_000499425.1 Eimeria acervulina
ATATTTCAAGTATATACCCTTTACCGTTTATGTACATTGCGTGTATATATATATATACATGTGAGTCTTATGTATATAAATATATGTATGTACTTATATATATATATATATAAGTATATCTAATTGCACTCGGGCTGTTTGTTCGTTATTGTTGGTATTGTTTGTTGCTGTATAGACAAGGCAAGCACTTGCTCATTAAACAAGATGAACATAATATACATAGATATATATATATATATATTAATATATTTACATACTTGTTAATATATTTATATATATTATGTATGCAAAGAGACAAGTACTTTTCTACAGCGAAATAACAAACACCCATCGAAGCAAACGTACAGCACTATCCGAGTGCATAAATAGGCATATACAAATATTTATAAATATATATTTATAAATAAGTATATCAATAAAAATATATATTTATAAACGGATATTTATAAATATATATATATACCATTCCCTTCTTGACAAAGTCTTCTCTACTATTATTTTGTTTGTTTTGTTCTACATATACTTACTCGAATGTCTTCTTAATACTTATTTGTTTCTCTTTTTTATCTTTACTCCTTTTTAATGAAGAAGCCCCATCTGCATCAGCAGCTGCTGCATCATCAGCAGGATCAGCAGCAGCAGTAGTTGCTGCTGCTGCTGCTCCAGCAGCAGGATCAGCACCAGTAGCTGCTTCTGCTGCTGCTGCTGCTGCTGATTCAGCAGCTGCAGCAGCAGAACCCGCAACAGCATTTACTCCTCCATTAGTATTATTTTTGTTGGTTTCATTATTGTTTGTTATTTTTGTATTATTATTTTTATCGTTTGTTTGTTTTAATGCACAAATAGAAATCGCTAGAGAGCCGTGCTGCAGCGTTTGATTAGGATTTTTAATTTTTGTCTTTGCTATATCTGCAGATGAAGGAATAACATATTTCTCTAAAGCGCAGTAACGTCGATGAGGTGAACATGTGTTAAAACCAGAGCGGCATAACCCCATGAGCGTTTGCAGCTGCAGAGCAAATCCTGTTCAAGAACAAGCAAACAAACAAATAATAAAAACCAAATATATAAATAAAAATATAATAATCATAAATCAATAATTAATCAACAATTAATAAATTAATTAACAAGAGAAATACCAATTAAACAAACAACAACAGCATCAGAAATGCATGCATGCATGCATGCATGCATAGAGAGGGGGTATACGAAGTCATTGAAACTTTTATATGTGTACAGTATATTTAATCAAGTTATAGAAATATACAAAGAAGCCTCTTCACTTGCATGCATTCTGCTGTCTGTACACCGCAAAACCCGTTCTGTCTTTGTCCTGATATGTTGTTTTGTAACAGTGAAAATTTATTTTAAATTCATTCACAAATAATAATACCAACATAATAATAATAATAATAATAATAATAATAATAATAATAATAATAATAATAATAAGGTACTACAAGTAGTAATAATAATAATACTAATGATAGCAGCAATAATAATAATAATAACAATAATAATAATAATAATAATAATAATAATAATAATAATAATACAAGTACCAGTATACAAGCAATATACCGAGGCAAATAAGAATACTATGCTGCATGCACTGCATGCAACATATTATTACTGATAGCACTTTATTATTATATTATTATTAATACTAATATTATTATTATCATTTTCTTTATTATTACATTTTATTCCTAATGTATTATTATTGTTGTACATTATTATTATTATTATTATTATTATTATTATTATTATTATTATTGATATTTTTTTGATGTTTTACCCGCAGCATTTGCTGCATTTACTCCGCAGTCTGCTGCTGCTGTCTCCTTCGGGTCTACTGTCTCCGTGTTGTTTATTTTGCTAGCGCTTGAAGCAACAAAGATATCTTTAAGCCCTGAGCAATGCCCAATACAAATAAACAAACAAACATATATATGTATATATATGCATGCATGTAGTAATATTAGGTGCGCATGCATGCATGCATGTATGTATGCATGTATGTATGCATGCATGCATGCAGCAGTTAGTGTTTGTTGCTTGCATGCGCAGACACATAATCAACTCGTAGTTAATTAATATACGGCATATTGTTTCATTAGAAACAATGCATGTATGCGCTGCTTAAAACCAAACAACATATCCAGGCTTAGGGGTTTAGGGTTTAGGGTTTAGGGTTTAGGGTTTACGGGGTACCTGCGGTATCTTTGTGTACGCATGAAACGTAGAAGAGATGACGAGTTCGTGTGTCTGGTAAGGGGGATATTACATCTTCGAAATGGCACTCCTTCGCTCCTGAAGAGTCGCAAGGGTTTAGGGTTTAGGGTTTAGCGTTTAGGGTTTAGAGAGGAAGTGAGAGTAAAACCAGCACTAGTTGGTGTAGCTGCAAGAACTGCTAGCTTGTATGCATGAAATATGCATGAATGCAGCTGGAGGGAATGCCCGCTTGGGGCTTTGCATGCATGCAAGCATGCATGCAAAGCCCCATTCATGCGTGCATGCAAAACCCCATACACGCATGCATGCGTACACACAAAAACCGCATGGCCCCACGCATGCATGCATGCATGCATGCATGCGTGCCTAAACCCTAAACCCCCATGCATGCATGCAACCCCCCATTCATGCACGCATGCAAACCCCCATGCACGGATGCATGCATGCATGCATGCATGATACCTACCTGGTGAGCAGTGGTTTACAGTAATGCTTGCAAGTACGTCACTTGCAAACGTAAAGCTCATTCGAAACCCAAGGAGAACCTCCTTGTCTTGGCTACACCCCACAGTTACTTCAGGCTGAAAGACAAGCAAATAAATGCAATTTATCGGCATTAATAGGCCTTGCGTGCATGCAAAGCCCCATCCATGCATGCATGCATGGAGCAGTCCGGTGTACGTACACCGCAGCGGCAGCCTATGGAGATGAACAAACCCCAAAAAAATTAAACATGTATTAATAAAATATCTTCATTTAAGGTAAAGGAGACATCTGAAGAGTGCATTTAAATATAATAATGAGTAGCCAGTAATTGTTAATGATTATATTTAATTGCTGTTTGAATTTATTTAATTAATTAATTCATTAAGAGCAAAACTTAATAATTAATTAATAAACAATAATAATATTATTATTAAGCAATTTACAATAATTATAAGGAATTAATAACACTAAGGAACAATTGCGTAAGAGACATCTGCTTGATAATAATTATTAATAATTATTTTATTTATTTACATAAAATAAATAATAATGATTAATTATTTTGAATGGATGAAACAAAGCAGTAATTGAACGTACCACTAAATAATTAAACAAATAAATACCTCTAAATACTAACAAATGCATGCATGAATGCATGCACTTGTTAGTATTTAATGGATGCATGCATGCATGCATGAGTTAAATGCCAAACTAATTAATAATGCATTATTATTATTATTATTACTAGTAGTAGTATCACTATTATTATTGTTATTATCCCTATGATTACTATTATTATTTTTTTACTACTATTATTATTACTATTATTACTATTACTATTATAATTATTTAACTTGCATACATGCATGCATGCATGCATGCATAACTTACAGGGGGGTCCACTGAGGTGTATGCATCCACTGAAGAAATTTGATTTGCAGAGCAGACAGCCCAAATGCGACATTCACTCTGAGACCCACCGCCTAAATTTATACCCTCGCAACGATGGCTGCAACAATCACAAATATATATATATATATATATATATAGTTGCATGCATGCATTCTTGCATTATTGCATGCATGCATGCGTGTATGCATGCCGCCTTGCATCCATGCACATGCATGCATTCATGAATACTGGCATGCATACATGCATACTTGCATGCATGCAGACTTGTATGCATCTCTGTACACTTGCATGTATGCACACTTGTATGCATGCATACTTGCTTGCATGCAAGTATGCATGCATAGTTGCATGAACACTTGCAGACTGTATACTGTGTTAACCCTTCAGGCAGACTTGTCTCCAAATATGCATGCATGCATGCATGCATGTTTGGAGGGCTGTATGCAGCTTGCGTGCATGCATGTAGCACACACTATGCAAAGGCGCATGCATGCAATAAGTATTTTCTTTGTGGTTGATTTATGTGGGGGAGGGAATTGAAGTGTATATACACCGGAGTTAATTGCGTAGTATTTCTTTTACCTTCCTGCTTGACAGCTTCTAATATCTAGAGGAGCAGAGGAACCACTAATATTAATTGCAGAAGAAAACCCAAAAAGAATTCTTTGACCTTCTGGACAGTCAACAAAGCCAGGGCAGCTGCCAGCATAAACAACTCCGGTGCTTCGTTCCTGGAGCTGCAGAGACACCGCGCAAACAAAACACAAAAATATGCAATTATTCAAATGCAAATACATGCATGCATGCATGCATGCATGCATGCATGCATGCATGCACAACAACACCGGCAACAGGAAAAAGGTAAAACTGCATATAAGAGCAAATTAACAAACAAAACAAAACGAAGAGAAACACAAAACAACAAGGCAACAGCAAAATATCAGCAACAATAAAAATCAAAGCAATATAACCCGCATCCCCAGATATAAACAAAGCAGCAAGAAAACACCTGAAAAACAAACAACTAAAGCAAATAAACAACACCAACAAGGGAAGAAGAAGAAGAAGAATAATAATAATAGTAATAATAATAATAATAATAAGAAGAAGAAGAACAAGAACAAGAACAACAACAACAACAACAGCAACAACAACAACAACAACAACAAAAGAAGAAGAAAGGCATAACAAGAGCAAATCAGCAACGCCAACAAGACAAGAAGAGACAGTGAATTAGGGTGTCTCTTACCAACTCTGGGAGAGGTACAGAGGACCCGTCAAATGCTTCAAGGTCTTCTTTAGAGACACCGAAAACTCTTGAATAAAATGCTGTGGCATCTCTATACGCTTGGTGCAACTCTTCAGGAAGCATGCGCACCAAAGACTCTAGTTGATACTGCACCTGTGCATGCAACAAGCAAATAAACAAATAAATAAATAAATAAGCAATTAAAAGCCCCAACTTGCATGCAGCCCGCATCCATAAAGAGAAACATATATCCCAAATCGCATGCAATGTGCATGCAGCAGGCATCGCAATGCATGCAGTCTGCATACAGGAAGAACCATACTGTATGCAGTGTGCATGCAAAAAGCCCCAATATATGCAATATGCACCCACACAGCCCCACACCGCATGCAGCCTGCATGCATAAAGACAGTGCATGCACCATACATACAAACGTTCAGTGCATGCATGCACCGCAGATGCAGAATCCAAGGCAAACCACGGAATCTACATGCACAAAGCCCCAACGTGCATGCAATCTGCATGCCTAAATAGCCCCAAAGTGCACGCAATCTGCATGCATAAATAGCCCCAAAGTGCGTGCATTACCGGCATTGGGAGGTCTGCAACGGACTGTTCCCATCGTGAAAGTTCTTCAGGATTTGAAGGGTCTTTTGGGGGTATTCCACCGACTACAAATGTCGTTGTTGTTACACCATATGATCCCCCAGAGGCCAAGATAGATGATAGACTCCCAGCAGAACCGTCCACACTAAACCCCCAGCAGCAGCAGCAGCAGCAGCAGAAACAGCAGAAACAGCAGCAGCAGCGGCGGGGCAGGAGCAGCAGCAGCAATAGCAGTAGCAGCAGAGCAGAAACAGCAGCAGCAAGAGGATGAGTTTATTGAAACGGATAGTGTTCGGTTTGCTGCTGTTTGATTCTGCATTCATTGCTCCTAGGGATGCACCTTAGGAATTAGGGTTTAGGGTTTAGGGTTTAGGGTTTAGGGTTGGGATCGCCCTGACCCACCTGAAGACGTTCATTACGTTGATATCTGCTGATGCACTTCCTTTTTTGCTTTTGTTTGCAAGCGCACTTACTAATTCCTTCGAAACCCTAATTTGTTTTGTTATCTTCCCTCCTTCACGCACACACATGCTTCACACATTTAAGATATTTATCCGCTATATACCCAACATATATACATGTATATATATATGTATACATGCATATGTATATATATATATATATATATATATATATATATGCGTTATATATGAACAAACAAAACAAACGAACGAACAAACAAACAAAGGAAAAAGCAGACAAACAAACAAAGACGAAAAATATTTTAATTGCCCTTACCGAGTTTAACATTTGTAGTTACATGAGTACCAAAGTCAGAGAAGAAACGTATCCACTGCGTAATTCCATTGTCTGTACACCCGAATGCTTGAGAATTATTCTTATATACTTCAGGAGTGCAGTGTCTCCCTTCTGGAGTACTTGGGAAGCTTGCAGGAAGATTTTCTACTGCTCTTCTAAACGCATCCGTTGGCTTGCTGCACACATATTATACCCTAAACCCTAAACCCTAAACCCTAAACCCTAAACCCTAAACCCTAAACCCTAAACCCTGTCGCATGTTCCTCTGCATTCCCTTACATCCAAAATCCTCTTCATTGAGTTTTTATTTTTATACGTACAACAGCATTATCTTCTACTTTTTATAATGTATATATATATTATATTTATTTGTATATATAATAAATATATGCATGCATATGCATATATATATACATATATATATACGTATACATATTATACATATGCATGTATGCATACATACATAGATATATATATTATATTTACATATATACATATATATATATATATATATATATACATATGTAGGTATATGCACATATATCCCTACACAATTAATAAATGTATAGATTAGAAATAAACGCAGCTGCAGCAAGCAAAAACAACAATAAGAATAATAATAAAAATGTAAATAAAAATAAAGATAATAAAGGGAGGGAGAAAAGAGGGAAGTAGACACACCTATCTGTTAATCCAATAGAAGCAAGACCAGCTTCATATCTAAAACAATAAGCTCTCATCATGAATGTTCTTGTTTGTCTTTTTGAGTTTTCTTCTGCGATCTTTTTAAAGTTTGCACTCCCACTAAAAGGTAAATAAGGCACTACTCCGTCTATCTGTGCATCTGCGGAGAGCTCTGAAACATAGTCCTCCATATTTTCTATTTCTTCTACCTGCAGTACACATACAATGCATATATATATATATATATGTTTATATATATGTTTATATATATGTTTATATATTTGTTTATATATATCTATATATTTAATGTATATATATGTTTATATATATGTTTATATATTTGTTTATATATATGTATATATATGTATATATTTAATATATAGTTACATATATATATGTATATATATATATATATATATATCCTCATACATACATATAATATATATGTAGATGTTTAATGTATATGCATATATATGTGTATATAAACATATTCACATATATGTATAGGTATATATTCGCATATATGATATATATCTATCATATATATATAAATATATATATATATATGAAGGAGGAGCTTGATTTGTATGTTATTGAATGAAGAATCTCACTGTCTCTGCAGACTGGCAGGAGACATAAGATCTAACATAGCCTCCTTTAGGTTGAAGCGTAGTTAAATCTGCAGATATTCCTTCTTTATCATGCCCCCATTCAAAAGCAATGCATGGAGCTCGAAAGCCGGGGTCTCCAGGTGTATGGTCATCTCCTAATGGGTTCCCTCGTATAAGGTTATAGCCTGAACCTAAGTACCCTAAGGATTCATTAAAGGAGACAGATAAAGGAGACATATAAAGATATTAATAGTAATATAATCATATATCATTATCTATATAAGAATAATTATATATGTAATAAGAAGAACTGATATATTAATTAAAAAAGCAGACAGATTATTTAAAGAGACAGTGTAAAGAGACAGACACAGGCTGACAAGGCTACAGCCTGAACCTAAGGAACCTAAAGAACCATTAGAGGAGACAGATAATAAGAGTTATATATATACATATATATACCTAAGGATAAAGGAAACAGATAAACGGGACAGACAAAGGGGACAGATAAAGGCGACAGATAAAAGAGACAGAGTGCATAGACCTGAAGATGCAGAGCATATGTTAAACTAAAACAACATCCTTACAGACAAAGAGATACAAACAACATAAACAAAAACATATGTAGACAGCGACAGAAAAAGGGACAGAGACAGAGATAAAAGGAGACAGAGAGAGAGAGAGAGATGGAGACAGCATATACACCACGCAACAGACAAATCACATAATGACAAGGAAAAATTTCAAGCTCTAAACCCTAAACCCTAAACCCTAAACCCTAAACCCTAAACCCTAGACCCCAAACCCTGTCGCATAAACCCTGCACCGCAAACTCTAAAAGCTAAACTCTAGACCCTAAATTGTAAGCCGTAAACCCTAAACCCTAAACCCTAAACCCTCACCGATTCCTGGTATGGTGTCAGTGGCTTGTTGATATACATCGTCATCGCTTGTTATAGACAGCCGATTTCTTTGTGGAGCTTCATCAGAGTCTCTCTCTAGGCTTCTATTAAACCAAGCTGCATGCATGCACGCATTACGAATCCCCAAAAGACAGCAGCAACAGCAGCAAACGATGTTCCGCAGCAGCAACACAACAGATGACGGCTTAGGGTTTAGGGTTTAAGGTCTAGAGACAGCTTCTGTAGCAAGAAGTAGAGACAGGCATAGAGCACTTCAAATTAGGATTTCATGGAGACACAGCATCTGAAATTAGGATTGAGAGGGACAAGTTGAGGGTTTATGGTTTACGGTGTAGGGTTTAGGGTTTAAACAAGGTGTGGTTTAGTCGGGGTGTACAGAGGCAATTAGGACTTATGATGAAGGTTAATAGAAAGCAAAGGCTGATAACTTAGGGTTTAGGGTTGAGAGAAAGAGGTGAGGGCCTGGAGGGTTTAGACAAGGTGACTGTTTAGAAAAGGTTAGGGGTTTGGGTTTAGGGTTTAGGGTTTAGAGATAGCGAGGGTTTAGCATAAGCTAGGGTTTAGGGTTTAGGGATTAGAGATAATTGGCAGTGAAGGTGTGGACAACGTGACGGTTTGGAGCGAGTGAGGGTTTAATAACAGTTCGGGTTCAGCATAAGCTAGGGTTTAGGGTTTAGGGTTTAGGGTTTAGGGTTTAGGGTTTAGGGTTTAGAGTCCTTACAGGTGTCCTTGCCCAGGTCGTCAAATGATCTCTTTTCAGGTCGGTTTTCTACAGACATCTGCAAACAAAAACCGTTGAGGATTTGTTTGTTTGTTTGTTTGTTTGTTTGTTTGTTTGTTAGTTTGTTTGTTTGTTTATATGTTTCTGCTACTTTATTTTGTTTGTTTGTCTGTTTGTCTGTGTGTCTGTCTGCCTGTCTATTCGTCTTTCTGTTTGTTTATTTGCTTATTCGTTCATTTTAATTCATTTTTTTGTTTGTTTGTTGATATGTTTATTTAATAGATTATTCATCTATGTATTTGCTTTTATTTGCTGCTGCCTCCTTGGTGCTGTCTCCTTTCTCTTTTGTGTGTCTCTTTGTCTTGCCTTGCATATATTTGTTTTAATATATGTTTATATTAATACTCCCTGTATATTTGCTTAGAATGTTTTTACTGCGATACAATATGAATAATAAAAAATATATAAATATTGTATATACTCCGCTATCTTCTGCTTCTTGAACTGAGGTGTATATACACCTACTTCGCCTAAGCGTTTGCCGGCGTCTGCAGCTCTTTTAGAGAGTTTGTCTTTGGTTGATTTTTGCTTTCTACTGCTGCTTCTGTTTGACCTTCTATATTCGTCTTCTGAGTCGCTGGAGTCTTCATCTTCATCATCACCATCATCATCATCAAAAAAGAAAGAAAATGCTTTACCTTTCTCTCCAATTCCTGCTGCTCCTGCTGCTCCTGCTGCTGCTGCTACTTCAGCTTCTTTGGGATTGTGCGGCCGCAGCTGCTGCAGCAGCGAGTTGCTGCTGCTGCTGTTGCTGCTGCTGCTGCTGCTGCTGGTCAATTCCTCATTTTCGGTGTTTGTTGGTTGGGGGCCAACGTTGTGAGGAGATGCGGAGACAGTTGAAGACTTAGTGGAGACAGGAAAGGAATCAGCAGACCTGTCTTCTTCTGTCTGCTCCGCATCATCAGCAGCAGCAGCAGCAGGAGCAGCAGCAACAGGAGAAGGAGTTTCGAGAGCAGAGCCGCGAGACACCCGACGCAAGCCTTCAACTGATGGCACCAGCTGCATGCATTGCAGCAGTAACAGCCCCAACAGGCACAAGGCCAGGCCTCTAGAAGCCATAGTAGTAATTCAGGTGTATCCTCAGCTGCTGCTGTTGCTACTGCTGCTGCTGCTTGAGTCTATAAAGAATTGCTCAATTGTTTGACAGGGGGACGACTCCGGAGGGAAGGTGCTGTCTGTACACCCCAACAAAAAAACAGGGATCGGCGTAAGCGCACGCTGCAACTAAAAATTAATGAATAGTTTCGGCTTAAGAATAATAAAAAATCTCCTTCTACTTTACCCGCAAGAAGCCCTTAGAGGGAGAGAAGAAGGGCAACGCTGTTGTTGAAGTTTGGCCGGGGGAATCGAGTAATTATTGAACGGCTCTTTTCTGCAGCCTTGTACACCCAAGAAAATCAAGAAGGAGGCTGGGATCGACCCCACAAAACGATCCCGGATCGGGATCGGGGAGCGATCCAGTGAGGGCGGAAGGCCCCACAGATCTAGCCGTATCAGCACCCCGCGCGCACACACAACTTGGCGGAGGAAAATGAAAATAAAAGGCGAAAATGAGTTAATTAAGCTCAAAGAAATCAAAATAAATGCAAAGGAGAGGAGAAAAGAATAGGAGGCATGGCTGCCGTCCAGCAGCTGTATATACACCGGAACCGCTGGGCTGGTGAGTATATACACCGCAAGCACACAGCTTTTTTTGCATCAAAAGAATGGCAAAAAATTATTTAAAACCTTTTTTATTTATTTAATTACCATTTTTAATCAAAATAAATGCTCTTGTCAACGAATTTAAGCAATCTTCTGCCCTACAGCGTGATGACTCACCGCTGAGGTGTATGTATGTACGGGACCATCGACATTGCAGAGGACCTGTCGCACCCTCTAGGGTTTATTTAGCGCCCTTTGTCTCCTCTGATAGAACGAAATAGGCATTAATAATATTAATTTAATGAAAATTAATTTAAATAAAATATTAAAAACGAAAATTCATCGGCTAGCATCAGAGAAAAACAATTCCCTATCCCTCTCCTGCAAGCCACTGGTTCCTCTCAGTGGCGAGAGCGAGAAGAATATTTTTTATTGTAAAAATATAATTAAAAAACATTTAATATATATTAAATAAAACAATTGAGGCTTTTAATGGATAGATCATCTGGTTTACCGCTGCACATCTCAACATGCCTCCACCCAAAACCCTAAACCCTGAACCCTACCTAGTACGCAACCGCATCTCAAGGTTTTACGGTTTAGGGTTTATCCACCTAAAATAATAAAAAAAGTATTATAATACTTTTTTAATATTGAAGCTGAAGATACACCAGGGAGAGGCGTGTTTTGTTCTGCTGCTGTGACTCTACCGTATATCCCCCTATCTGTATTTCCGTCTTCTTCTCCTTTTTAGTTTGCTTTTTATGCTGTTGTCTTTGTCTATATTGTACTTTATTAATTTTCCAGGGTGTATATGCAGTTATAGGGCAGCAGAAGTTGCATGCAGACGCCAAGCAGCAGTAGGCGACAGCGGAAGAGGAGTAAACCAACAAAAACAGAAAATGTTTGGAGCTTTTGTCGTTCTGCTGCATGCAATTAAATGCATGCAGAGGGAAGTGAGGCTAATTGTGCATGCACTGCTGTGGTGAGTGCAATTCAGGGTCCCGAGTTACTTTTTGGGTGTGGCAGCTAGCTAGCTGGCTGTCTGAGCTAGCTAGGTAGCTTGCCAGTTAGCTAGCTAGCTAGCTAGCTCAGCCAGATAGTTAGAAAGACATCTGGGTAAGCAGCTGGCAGCTAACTAGCCAGCCATATGAGTGTGCACCTAGCTAGCTGTCTAGCTAGCTGGCTATCTAGCTCTCTAGCTAGCTGTCTAGCTAGCTGTCGAACTAGCGGTCTACCTAACTGGCTAGCTAACTGGCTAGCCGGCTAGCTAGCTAGATGGGTAGCTAGCTGGTGGAGAGGATATTTGAAGGGGAGTAGAAAGCAAGGAGAGACAATTTATTTATTTGTGTGTTTAATTCCTACAAACAATCAAACTGTCTCTGTACTTGTTTATTTCTGTCTCAGTCTTGCTCTCTACATGTGGTGTTTGTTTGTTTGCGTATTTATTTATTTACTTATTTATTTATTTATTTATTTATTTATTTACTTGTTTGTTTGCTTGTTTATATGCCACCGGTTTATCTCTTTAGTGATATACTCATTTTTGTGTATTATATATATATATATATATATATATATATATATATATATATACGTCTGCCTCTATGTATTTATATAGTATCTATACATATATATTAACATGTATATTGATTATTAATTTTTGTGTATTTGTTTATTTGTTTGTCAGTCTACAGGTTCTTTGAATGTCTGTCTCTTCCGAATATCTCTTTTACCCTCTTCTTCCTTCTTCGGATGTGCACGCGTTGTCTGTGCCTTCGGTTGAATCTACAAAGAAATCAAATAAACAAACAAACAAAACAAACAACATGCGCACCCTCTCTACTTCCTGCTGCTGCTGCTGTTGCTACTGCTGCTGCTGCTGATGCTGCTACTGCTGCTGCTGCTGTTGCTGCTGTTTCTGGTCTTTCTGTTGCTGCTACTGCTACTGCTACTGCTGCTGCTGCTGCTGCTGCTACTGCTGCCGCTACTCAGTCAGCTGCACCCACAGCTGGAGCAGCAGCAGCAGCCCCAGTAGCAGCAGCAGCTGCAGCAGTTGGTTCCTCCAGTGGATGAGTATGAGGATCAGTAGTTCATTATATATATATATATATATTGTAGAGATATACATATATATGTGCATATATATATAATATATGTATATATATATATATATATACCTGAAATGTAACTCTTGCTCTTGCTGAACCAGCTTGATTGCGACAAACAATGAGATAAGTTTTGCGAGGAAAGCGCAGTTGGCGTCCCGCCTCAGCCATTTCTTCAGAAAATCCGACCCCGGGATGAGAAGGATGAAAAGCCCCTAAACAAATCAATTCATATATACGCATACTTACTTCATTATAAATATGGGTGCATGCATGCATGCATGCACGCATGCATGCATGCATTGATTTACGCATCAATAATTATGTGTTACTTATATCAATAACTCTGTTTTCATGCATGTATATATATATATATATATATATATATATATATACATTATATATATATATATACCTATACATCAGCAACTATGTTTACATGCATGCATGGATATATGTATGCGTGCATGCGTTAATGAATGAATCGATAACAATATTTACATGCATGGATGTACGCATGCACCCTTTTATTTTTGCATGCATGCATGATGCATGCATGCATCGGAGGGCCTATTTTTGGGGCTTTGTTGTGGCTTACTAGCGGCTTGTTCGTGGCTTTTTGTGGCGGCTCTCATCATTTGAGGGCTTAACTCTCCTCCTTCGTATTTAGAAGGAATAACCCCCTCGATAACCCCTAAACAATTAAAATAAAAAACAAAGAAAGAAAGAAACAAAGAGAGAAAAATACAGATATGCATATACACTCAAAAAACACAAACAAACAAAGAAAATACTACCTGCTTGCATAAATAAAAAGAGATGCATTATTATTATTATTATTTTTTCTGCGTTATTTACAATACACCAAATGCATAAATAAAAATAGAAGAATATATTTCTGTTAAATCTAAAAAGTTAAACCAAAGCATAAATAAAACAGAAGAATATACAAATATATATATGTATAATATATATATATATATATATATATATATATATATTTGTTAAATGAAAAGGAGAAGAAAGAAGAAGAAAACAAAGGATCATTGATAAATGAAACATATAATTTACCTGTAAGTCTATTGAAGACAAGCCCTGTCTGAGGCTGTAGACGAGGAGTAATTGCCCAAGTAAGCTGAGCTTTATCAATGCGTCCAGAGACAACAGGTTCTAAACGAACAAACGAACCCGGAGTAAATGTAACACAAGGCCGAGGGTCTTCTAAGTCAGGCCGATACCGACGAGGAATTATATACCGGAGCTGTACATACACTCCACATACTTCATACAAATATATATATATATATATATATATATATATATATATATATATATATATATATGTATATGAATAATTATATATACAGCAGCTGTGCAGACACTCAATGTATTCATTTACTTCTTCCGTTGTTATCATCTTCCCTATGCAATGCTTGCAAGGTGAAAACCAAAGAAATACATTTCAATCGTTGCATGCATGCATGCATGCATGCGCGCATGCAACGGGATGAAAACAATAGTAGAAACGATAATAATAGAAATATTCACAATGAAAATGATAATAATAATACTTTATTATTAATAATAATAAGAGTTATGAGAACAACAAAAGTAGAAATAATAATTTCAAGAAAAAAATAATAATAACAAGAACAAATAGAAGAAAAACAACAATACACAAAATAAAATCAGCAGCATCTGCGTGCATGTAGTAAATGCATGCATGAATGGCATGCATGCATTGATTAAATGCATGCATGCAGGATATGGATGCATTGATTAAATGGATGCATGCAGGATATGGATGCATTGATTAAATGGATGCATGCGTTTACCTTAAGGGGTTTTCCTTCTTTAGGTGAGGGTTCAGGTTTATATGCTTCTTGTTGTTCTTCTACTTGTTCTCTAGCTCTCGATAACTTATCACCCATGATAGCTTCAATATGCTGCTTCATTCTCTGCTCTACTTCTGCTGCTTCTTGAGATGCTCCTGACTGTAAACCAACTGCTCCTAATACAGCCAGCATAGATTGAACAGCTGTACTTACTCCGCTCTTTAGGCTCTGCATAACAAACATAAATATTATTTAATCACTCTCTTATTGTATTTCTATATGTACATATATATATATACATATATACATATATATATATATATTTTATTCCATCCATGCAGGCAAATGCAATTGCATGCGGACATTCAATAGATATATTTTGATGCATGCATGCATTCAATGCATGCATCAAAATGCATGCATCAAAATGCATGCATGCATACTTGAATTAAATACGCGATATAAATGCATGCAATTATTAATGGCATATATATATATATATACATCATATCTATATGCTATATATAGAGCAGAAATTGTGCAAATAATTGGGGTGTATAGGCACCTCAAAGCTGGTGAATGCAAGGCCTAAGAAGCCGAAGAAGGCGAGGAGAGCAAGAGTAGTAAGTAGAAGCACAAGGAGCATCCTGTCGAGAGATAAGCCGACTTCATGAAGAACAAGCATAGGCATAAATCTTCCGAAAAGTACTTCAAATCCACTGAGAAGTTCGCCTAAAGAAAGACTTAAGTCATGGTTAATATCCATTAGATCAAACATTCTTTTAATATCTTGTTCAGGCATTCGTATGCGCATGTTTTGTATAACATCTCTTAACATTGAGAATGTCATCCCTTCTACAGATAAAGAACTTAATACTAATCCTATATCTTCTGGCTTTAATAAACCAAATCTATTTGTTCTTCTCTCCAGTGACTTCAATACTCTATCCAACTTAAAAGGAGACACTTCAAGCTGAAGAGACAGAGTAAGCAGCACACGCACTGCCTCCGGCCACAGACCCGTCATCAATAACCTGCAAACAAAAACAAAACAAAATAATAATAAATAATAAATAATAGTAATAATAAATAATAATAAATTAAAATGAAAATAAATAAAAAGCAAATAATAATAATAATAGTAAGAAATTAAAATAAAAATAAAGAACAAATGATAATAATAATAAATAAAAAACAAATAAGAACGAGGGATAGTAATATAACAAAAGGAGACAGAAGACAAATCGGAAGAAACAAAGAGGAGACAAAACCAAAGGAGATAAAACAAAAGGAGACAAGAGACAAATAAGAAAAAACAAAAAGAGACAAAGCAAAAGGAGACAGGAGACAAAGCAAAAGGAGACAGGAGACAAACAAAAGGAGACAAAAAAAGGAGACAGGGTATATACACGAAGACAAAACAAAAGGAGACAGAAGCCAAGCAGAAAGAGACAATACAACAAAATTAGATAGGAGACAAAATAGAGTAAATAAGAGACATACAGAAGATAGAGAGTAGATGGATTAAACCATTCAACAGTCAAAAGGAGACAAAGGAGACACTTGAAGAGACTCTTACCTCGGGAGTTTCTTACGAATGCATTCAACACTAACTACTCTTCCTTTCATAGGATCTAAACCCAATATATCCATCTCTAAACGCAAATATTTAGTCTTTATGCTTCCTTCAACAAGACCAGCAGGAAGAAAATCTGTTATCTCCATCGGGTCTTTAGGAAGCTCATCCCACAGTGCGCGAGCTGCCTATACACCCCAACACACACAAATCAAAATCTAACTATGCATGCATCTCTGCATGCATAGATAAAGGCATGCATGCATACACGCATTCATGTTTTGCATGCATTCACCTGCATGCATGCATTTGTAATGCATGCATTTGCATGCATGCATGCATTATGAGCTTACTTTATCTGGAATAGCGATTTCAAGGTGCTTGAGTAATCGTTTGAAGAGGAAGAAATTGATTAATCCTTTATAAGCGACAATACTAGCAACAGAATCTTTATTTAAGAAGGGCTTTCCTAGAGCTGTAACAGGCTGCAGATACACCCGAATGATACCCAGCTTAACATCTCTTTCAGGTAGAAACTGCTGCACTTCTTCATATCCTTCAATCCCTATCATTATCCACAGCATTCGCGAATGACGATGTCCAACGCTCAGCCCCAACTTCAAAGCCACTCGATGAAACATCTCAAAAGACACCATACGCATGCCCTGCAATCAAACCCACAAACTGCAGCAGCAGCAGCAGCAATAGTAGCACCAGCAGCAGCAAGAGTAGCAGCAGCAGCAGGAGTTGCAGCAGCAGCAGTACTAGCAGCAGCAGGGGTACCGGCAGCAGCAGGAGTAGGAGTAGCAACAGTAGTAGCAGCAGCAGGAGTAGGCTTAGCTGCAGCAGGAGTAGCAGCAGCAGCAATAGCAACAAAAGCACCAGCAGCAAGAGCAGCACACGCAGCAGCAGCAACAGCAGCAAGAGCAGCAGCAGGAACTGACCTCTTCTGTGGAGTCTAGTGCAAGATCTGGAGGTACTGCTTGATAATCATCAGCTGTATGGGCATCTCTAGTCAATGTGTCTCTAGATACAGCTCCAAGTTGGGTAACTGTCTCCTTTGGTCCTGTCTTTCTTCCTCTTAATCTGTCTCTTCCTCTTCGAAGCTGTGAGATCTGAGGCTGAAATAGCTTATGAATTTCTTTTATAAACTCTAATACTTGACTCTTACCCATATAACCAGGACAAGAAGATGTTAATCTATCAAAAGATTTATACATCTCTGAACTCCAACCGGGGTCTTCACGAAACGCCATCCAGTCTATCACTTCACTCGCTGCTTCGCCTGTATACTCATCACTCATATTCTTTTTAGATAAAATATAAATAAATAACAATATATTAATAAATATAAATATATATATATATATATATATATATATGTTTACATATGCTTATTTATACATATGTACGTTTTGTGCTCTTGTATATTATATATGTATATGTAGTTATTAATTAACTAACATATGCATATATTAATATAAATAAATAAATAAATAAATATATATATATATATATGCGCGTATATGTATATATTATGTTGAAAGGTGAGGGTACAGCGTATAAGAAAGGAGACAGCAAAGGAGACAGCGTATGAGAAAGAGAAAGAGAAGGAGACAGCGTATAAGAAGGAGACAGCAAAGGAGACACTGTATAGGAAAGGAGACAGCGTAGAAGAAAGGAGACAGCGCAGAAGAAAGAAGACAGAAAAGGAGACAGAAAAGGAGACAGCGAGTAAGAAGGAGACAGCAAAGGAGACAGCAAAGGAGACAGCAAAGGAGACATTAGTATGAGCTTACTTGATGCCTGAATATTGCAGACAGCGGAGTCTCTACGAATACCGAGGATCTCTAAAGCAGCAACAGGATGTCCCCTTTCATGAACATATAGAGACCCTATTTTAAGCTGTTGGAGACACCCTACTACTCCAGAGAAGTTTAATCTATTATCAGTAAGCAGCTGTATTGCTTCATCTACAAGATCAAGAGGAAGAAAACCGGAAAAATTGCCGAGCTGATTAAATACACTGCGCGTTCTTTGCAAATTGTTCAGCAGCCGTCTCCTTTGTCTCTCCTCTGCTGAGTTTACTTCTAAACAAAACAAATATCACAACATATTCATATCAATACATTCAGGTTTATGCATATACACCTCTAACACTTAAAGCCCTCATCCAGATGAAGCAGCAGCAGCAGCAATAGAGAAGAAAAGAATAAAGATGTAGGAAATAAAGAGTTGAGTAAGTGAGATGTGAATAAAGAAGAAAGAAAGACAGAAAGATATTTACTTCTAAACAAAACAAATATTTTAACACATTCATATCAATCAATATATTCAGGTGTATGCATATACACCCCACACACATATAAAGAGCTCACGCGCAAGAGGCAGCAGCAGCAACAGCAGCAGAAGCAGAAGCAGCAGCAGCAACAGCAGCAATAAAGAAGGCAATCAAGCAGTAGGAGATAAAGGAGTGAGAAATAAAGAAGAGAGAAGCGAATAAAGAAGAAGAAAGAAAGAAAGAAAGAAAAGAAAAAGACCAGAAGTTTTTAATTAATTAATTTATTTATTTATTTTGTTTGTTTGTTTATTTGTTGTTCACCTCTAGTGAGGCTGTCTTCTTCTATTATTTTTTCTTCTCTGTCTTCTGCACTTCCTATCTCTACTGCACCTCCAGGTAATTCATCAATTAATAAATTATTACCTAAAAGTTGTACAAGGAACTGAAAGCCTAAGAAGCCCCAAACAAATACAAAAAAAAGAAACGCATGCAATAATCTATCTGCATGCAGGCGGGGCTTTTAAAAACATTAATTATATTATATTGCATTACATTATATTTAGATTAGATTAGATTAGATTATATTATATTATATTATATTATAATATATTATATTATATTATATATATTATATTATATTATATTATATTATA
>NW_013547221.1:0-20283 GCF_000499425.1 Eimeria acervulina
AGCACTCACACACACACGCACACACACACGCACACACACTCACGCATATATATATATATATAGATGTATAATCGGCTCCTCAATTTATTTGTTTTTTGTTGTCTATTGCTTGTTGCTTGTTGTTTTGTTTATTGTCGTTTATTGTGTTCATCTGCTCCATTTGCTATTTGCTGTCGTATATTGTCTATTCTATTAGTTTTTTTCTTCGATTCGTTGCATTTATTTTTTATTTATTAGTTTTCTCTGTTTTACGGTTTTGTGTTGTGTTTGTTTTATGGCGATTTTTAATGCGGCGCGCAGTTGATGGTGCAGACTATAGACGCTTTATTTTGTGTCATTGAAGTATTATTTATTTATTGTCCGTTCTTCTGTTTATTTATCTACTCGTTGTTGACTTTTTTGCCTCGTTCTATTATTTTTCTTTGTTTTTGCTGGCGAGCCCCTTCTGAATTGAATTTCGGCGCGCAGTTGATGGTTGAGGCGATGGGTACATATTATATTTCATTGGGTGTGTATCTATTCATCTATTTTTATTATTTATTCACTTGCCAATTTCTGCGTTGCTTTTTGTGCTTTCGCTAGCGCGCCCCTTCTGAATTGAATTTCGACGCGCAGTTGATGGTTGAGACGATGGACACGTTGGCCTGGCATCTGCATCACGATAGACTTTGCCTCGCTCATCTTCTGATGGTACTGCTTGAAGGATCCAGGCTTGACAGTAAGTCTTCTTGTTTTTCGTCTATGGTTGTCTTGCTTTGTCTTGGTGTGTCGTGATTTTTTCTGTATGTGTTAGTTGTCTCTTGGGTTTCTTCATTTTTTCCTCCTCCGGCTTTTTTGTCGTGGTGGTTTGCTTTGTTGTTTTCTCGTTTTTCCTCTCACTCGCGCATCGGGGCGGCGCTTGAAGGACCCAGGCTTGAAAGTCGGCCTTTTTTGTCTTTATTTGTCTTTAGTTGCCTCCATGTGTATTTATGTTTTATTGGTTTCTCGCGGAGAGCAGCGCACAGGAGACATAGGACTTGCGCCTTTTTGTCCCTGCCATCATTTGGACTTACTATTGTCGTCTCTGTGATGTGGCCGTTGTCTATCGGGTTGATGTCTAAATCTTTTTCGGTCCCTGTTTTTATGCAGTGCTTTTGTACTAGTATTTCGTCTTGTCTTGTTATTTTGTCTTGTATGTCGTTAATATGCTGTCAAGTTGTAATGTCGGTTTTGTGTCGTTATTACAGGAACTGTATTGTCATTAGCCTCTCTTATGACATGTACTTGTTATTTATCGCCTTGTGTTTTTGTTCTTTTGTCTCTTTGTTAGTTTCTTGCTATTATTATTATTATGGTGTTGTACTTCAGCGCCTCGCGAAGTGATAACAAAATGCCACGGAGATTTTTCACACGTCCGCGGTGCCGTCAAGGCCGTTCTTGTCAGATTGCCGAGGACCCCAGTAAGCAAATTATTATGTTGTTGTTAATATTATTGGGATGGTTGTTGTTGTTTTGATCGTGTTATATTATTTGTTGGTCTCGTCGATGTTTGCTATCATTATTTGTTGCTGTTGCTGTTCAGTTTGTTTCGTAGTAGTTCATTGGATGAGCTGTTGAATTTTTTGCATTGTAATTCATTTAATACTAAGGTGTTTCGCTCTATGACTCTTTCTTCATCTCTTCCCTTCTCTTTCTGCCGCTTTCTTTGTCTCCTCGCCTGGGTGTGCCTCTCTTCGATTTGTTTGGCAATCCACTTATTTAGCTGTTGGTTATTTTACACTTTATTAAGTAGTAAGTTGCTTATGTCGCTTTATACTTCATTAAATACAAAGTTGGTGTTTGCTGCTCAATGCAGGTGACGGTGCCGTTGGGGGGTGCGAAGGTGACGCCGGCAGTAACGGAGGTATTTCTTCGTGCTCGCCGCATAGCGGAGGCAGAAGGGTCTTTAACTGGCGTGCAACACGTCTTTTTGGCTCTTCTTTACTGTCCTACCTTCTATAAAATACTCGTCAATAGCGGATGCGATGTGGAACTTTTTAAAGAGTACGACGCTACCCAGCTACCTCGCTTGCTCTATCCGAGGGATAAGAGCGATGACCATGCTGATGCCGTTGCCGCCGCTGCCGCTGGTAGTGCTGCTATTGCTGCTGCTGCTGTTACTACTGTTGCTGGTGCTGGCGATGTTGCCATTGCTGCTACTGACCTTGCTGCTGCTGTTCCCGTATCTCATTCTGCTGTTCCATTGTGTTTCTTCCCTCTCTCTGTCTCTCCCTCAGTGTGCCTGCCTCTTTCTTTTTCATTCTGTCTGCCTGTCTCTGTCTCTCTCTCCCTGTATCTCTCACTCCCGTTTTTTTCGACCGTCTGTCTTTGCGGAAGTCTCTTCATCAGTCTCTTTCGCTGTGCTTGCATCGCTGCTTCTCTCTTTCTGTCTCTTTCTCCTTCATTCTCAGTATGCGATATATGTGTGTGTGTATGTGCGCATGATGTATGTAAATGGTGTGTATAGGGAGCTATCCCTGGCGTACAAGAACACGCCGATGCCAAACACCTCAGGCACAACGGAGCAGCTGACGAAGGACTTTGATATAACGCAGTACGGCGAGGACTTGACAGAAAAAGCAGCGAAGGGAAAGCTGCAGCCGGTGATAGGCAGAGACGAAGAAATAGACAGGATCGCACAGGTACGCAACACCCACACCGGAGACGTCCTCGTTCAACTTTTCTCTTGCCCCTTTTCCTCTTCTTCTACTACTACTTATTCGTGGCGCTGGTCTGCGCGCGTCTTTTTGCTTCATTTGTACTTGGCTTCTTCTTTCAACAGATGCAAACAGAGACAAAGGCGGAGGTAGAGGGGCATCATATTCCCTTTTGCAGATTGTCTCTTTCGCTCTTCTTATCGCCTCCTTCTGCTGTTCTCACTTACTCTGCTTCAGTTTCTTTACTGCCGACGATATTTCTGTCTTTTTTGTCTTTGTCGCCTTTATGCACACCCCTCCCCACACCATCTTTTCCTGCCCTCCTGTTTGCCTGTTTCGTTTGGTTTGTATTTCCGCTTGTAATACAGGTTATCGTTTCTATTGGCGTTTTTTCTTGATTAGTGTAGGTGTGGTTTCTTTGTGTTTGTTTGCGTTTTCGCTTAGATGTGTGCTTTTTCGTTCAGTTTAGACGTGTTTTGTAGCTTATGCTTGCTCGCCAATGACGAGGGGCGCTTTTTGCTGTTTAACTCAGATTTTGTCGTATTGCTGTGTTATTTCTGATGCGTGCATTAGAAATTATTCTGTGGCTGTTGTTGTACTTAGAAATTATCACACGGTTTTGTTGTTTTATTTATGTATTGTTGCGTACTTTGTTGTTCAACCTAGATATTGAGCCGCATGATGACGAAGGCGCCCCTCCTGATTGGCGAGCCGGGGGTTGGCAAAACCGCTGTCATCGAAGGACTTGCTCAACGCATTGTCGAGGTTAGGCCCTACGGTTTAGGGTTCAAATTTTAGGGTTTAGGATTTGTGCGGGCATCAACCTCCACCGCACTGGTTGGGTCATGCCAGTTGCTAGCCTGAAAGCTGCGCACTCAGTCTGGCCATGTAGCGCGTTAGCTTGCTAGCTATCGAGCCAGCTGGGTAGCCAGCTGAATAGCAAGTTATCTAGTTATATAGCTATCAAACTAGCCTGCTGTCGAGCATGTTTGTTGTTGAGCTGGTCATCTAGTTATGGAGCTATCTGGCTGGCATGAGGTGCGCTAGCTGACTAGGGTCTGAGCAATTGTTGTTGGATCTGTGCGTATCTGTTTCCCATTTATCTGTTCATAAAGTCATCTCCTAGGGCAATTGCGCGCGGGTCTATGTTTGCGGGTGCATGTGTGTGTGGAGCTAGTTAACTGGCTAGCTGTGGAGCTAGCTGGCTCTGTGTTCAATTTTCGGTTTGGCTAGCTGCCTATCTGTTTGCTTATCTGCCATGGTGGCATTTGTTGGTTGGTTGTGTGGGGTCTGTCGTCTGCGTATGTTCGTTCGTTTGCGTAGTCATGCATTGATTCATTTACTTGCTTGTTTGTTTTTTGTTTGCTTTTGCTTAGGGTGCAGTGCCTAAGGGTTTGCGAGGGCGGCGGATAATATCGCTTGATTTGTTGAATTTGTCTGCTGGCACGTCTATGCGGGGAGAGTTTGAAAAGCGAATGAAGGAGATCATTACTTTTCTGCAAAGAAGAAAAAAAGACGTTATTCTCTTCGTAGACGAAATTCATACGCTTGTCGGCGCTGGCAAAACCTCTGGCTCTTCCGATGCAACGCAAATACTCAAAGTGCCGCTCGCAAGAGGAGAGATCGTGTAAGAGTCAACGTCTTTTTTCTGTCCTTGTTTGTGGTCTTCTTGTTGTCCTCATTGGCATGGTTGTTCTGATTGTTCTTGCTGTTCTTGCTGTAATGCTCGTTATTGTTATCGTTCGTCTTCCTGTGCTTCATCGTCTTTGTGCTTATTTTTCTTGTTCTTTTCCTTGTTCTTGCTCTTCTTGTTCTGCCTCTTCTAGTTGTTGCTGCTTATTGTTCTTTGGCTCTTGCAGTGTTGCTTGTCGCTCGTCGCTGTACTTTGCTTGTCTGCCCGTCGTTTTTCTCCTGAGCTTTGGTTTATTTTTATGTCTCCGTTTTGAGGGTTTTATTTGTGTTCCCCTTACTTTCTTGGGTGTTGTTTGTTTGCATTTGTATGTTTTGTTGTTTTATGGCTGCGTTGTTCGGTTGTTGGTTACGGTTGGGTTTTTCCTATTTTTTATTGTTGTTCTCCGGCTGCTTGTTTGTTGGAGTTGTGTGTTGTGGTGAGTTCTCACCAAGTTGCTGCAGTTGCTGCTGCTCTCTGTGCTCAGAGAGCACGTTGTGGTTGCTGCTGTTGCTGTCAGTGTTATTGGTATCGTTTCTTTTTGTTGTGTTGCTCGCGTTGTTTGTTCGTTTGCTTTACACCAGCATCATTTCATTGCCATTAGCATTGTGCTGTGTTGTGCCGTTTTGTTGTTTTGTTGTTTTGGTTTAGCTTGGTAGGTGCGACAACTTTAGAAGAATACAAGTTACACATTGAAAAGGACGCCGCCTTCTGCCGCCGATTCCAAAATATCGTCGTTGAAGCGCCGAGCAAAGAAAGGGCTCTTTGTCAGCACCAACACCATACATGACAACAAATGCTGCTGCAGCTGCTGCTGTTCCTCTCGTTGCTGCTCCCGTTGCGCCTGCTCTTGTTGGTGTTTTTGCTTCGGCTGTTGCCTGTGTGGGGATTTACTTTGTGTTGAGTTCCCGGTTTTAGTGTGTAGCTAACTATAATAGTAGAGTCTGTATGTAGGCCGGCATTTGTTGCATTTCTTCGTATGTTGCTTTGCTTTTGTGCAATTATTGTCTATTTGTCTGTTAGCATTTCTTTGTTTTCCCATATAGCTTGGGTTGCGTGCCGGTAAATGTTGGACTGTTTGTTTATATGCGTTGTGCTTGCTTGTTTGTGTCTTGCTTCGTTGTATTTGTTTGCATCACGTTTGTTGTATGCGTCTGTAGTGGCCTCTTGCTGTGTTCATCTGTTTGTATTTGCTTGTATAATCGTTTTTGTATTTGTTTGCGTCACCGCGTTTGTACGTGTAATGGCAGTGTTTCTTTTTCTGCTCTGTCTTCCTAAACACCAAGTGTACGCAGTCCATATATATGTTATATTTATTTATCGGTATACTCTCTATTAATTTGCTGATTTATAGATTGATTGCATGGTTGGTTTGTTCATTTGAAAGACGCTGTTGTGCTGCGTGTTGTTCGCAGCAATCCTGAAGAAGGTGAAAACCAACTACGAGAAATTTCACAGCGTTGATTTGTCAGATGAGGTGTTGGAGGGAATTGTGGCTCTGTCAGATCAGTACGTAAAGCAAAGGTCCTTTCCGGATAAGGCCCTCGACTTGTTGGACGAGGCGTGCTCTTGGAAAAAGGTCTCGCACAACAAGCAAATTGTAGTCCTGAAGAGAAAAATTGAAGAGGCAGGAAAAAAGAAAGACGAAACGGTATCACAGGAAGACGTTCTCTGATCAGTTTATTAGTATATAATAACATTGTTTGCTAATTGTATTAATTAACACCAGCACGAGCGCGCAAAATAGGTATTCAAACCCTGCTAGAGATGCTGCTGCTACTGTTGCTGCGGCCGCTGCTGCTGCTGTAGATGCTGTTGCTGGGGCTGATGGCACTGCCGAGGCTTCATCTGTTTCTCCTGTGTGTGCGTTTCTCCGCGTTCATTTTCTCTTCATTTTTGGGTTGCGTTTCTGTCTGTTTCTCTGTTGCCTTGTTCCTTCGATTCTTGATGAATCGCTTGAACATCTCTCTCTACACCTCTGGCTTCTCGCGTCTCCATTTGCTTGTTTCCGAACTTAGGTTCTGTTCTTTCAATTGTTTCCTTTTTAGTTTTGTCTGTGCAATTCATATGGCGTCCTCGCTCGGTTCGATTGTCTTCTTGTAGTTTCTTCATGGCCCTATTGTCGTCTTTTCTTGTTGTTATCTGCGATGTTCAGGCAGCTGAAGAGCTGCAGAAGTGGAAAGACGAGTTGGCTGCTCTCGAGGAGCTGACAGCTGTAGGTTCCTTTGTTGCTTGTTTGCTTTTCCCTTGTGGTTTTGTCATTTGTTTTAGGCATTTGCTTGTATTGCATGCAGCAGTCCTTCGTTCGGTTAAGAGCGGGTTTAAATTATTTCTTCTCTCGGTTTTCCGAGGGGCTTGTTGTTGTTATCCTCCTTATTCTTCTTTGCGCACGTCCTGTCTCCCATGGTTTTTTTCTTCTTCCGCTTTTTTGCCTGTCTCTGTTTGTTGTCTCTCTGTCTCTGTATCCATCTGTGTGTCTCTCCGCCTCCACGTCTCCTCCTCTTTTGCTTTGTTTGCATTCGTGTTCGGATTTTCCTCGCTCACCGTCGGGCTCTCCGTTTTACTGCTTGTATGAAATGCTGCCGGGTCCAACAGAGGCACGAACTCACAGTAACTGCCACTTCTGCTAATGCCTATGCTGCTGCTGTTTTTGGTTTGCTATTGTTGCTGCTGCTCTCAGAATGGGCGTCGCTTGGCGTTGAGTTTGCATGACGTGGCGCACATATTGCATTTGTGGACGGGTATTCCTCTCGGCAAAATGACAGAAGACGAGATCTCGAGGGTACTTCGGCTCGCAGATATTCTTTCTTCGGTACGCCCATCACTGACACCCTTTCTGCGTCGGGCTGCAGTGAATTAGCAGTTGCTTAATGCAGCAAACCATTATTGCTGTCGTATAACACTGGTACAGACATCCCGTATGAACAGGCTGCAGCTCAGCAATAACGCTTGTTTTAGAAGGCGTACATCGGCAAAGGTGTATTAGTCAATAGGTCGTTTTCTTCGTGGCAATAGACTCTGCACTTCACCTCTACACAAAACGCACCGAAACACAACGCATGCATACAGTCCATGCATGCGTTGTGTTTCGGTGCATTTTGTTGTCTTGTGTTCCTGCGTTGCTTTTTTCTTTATTATGGAGTTTGTATTTAATTCGATTTTTCTCCATTTGTTGATACGGATTATGTTGGCGGTACACTTCTACAAATGTTGAGAAACGCACAAATATCAATATTATTATCCTTTTGTTCGTCTTTACCAGCATGTATAATACGTAATCTATATATTGTTTTTGATTTTACGTTACTCCTTTTCTGTATTACTTATATTTGGTCCTGTTATTATATGTGGAAAGTCGCTGGCCAGCTTTCCAATATAAATTGATCACATCATTACTGCTATGTCTACAGCGAATCTATTTTTTATTTTCTTGTGTTTGTATTTGTTCTTGTACAGCGAGTTATTGGGCAGCAGCAGGCAGTGAAAGCAGTGGCGGATGCGCTGGCGATCCAGCGGGCGGGTCTCAGTCCAAAGAATAAACCCCTCGGCACGTTCATGTTTTTAGGGTCTTCAGGTAAGACAATAAAAAACAAATGAACAAATAACCGAAATGGCAATATGTTATGTTAAAACAGGAATGGGACGGAGAGGGAGATAGGGAGAAAGGAAAAAGAAACGAGGGCAGGCGCATACGAGCAAAATACGGGGAGACGAAAAGACAGAAACAGAGGCAGAGATAGAAGAAGGAATGGACAGAAACAGACGGAGATAAAAAGACGAGGCAGAAACAGAGGGAGAAGAACATACAGAGAGGCAATAAGAGACGCAGAGGCAGAAACACGCAGAAAGACAGACAGAAACACGCAGAAAGACAAAGAAACACAAACAGACAGAGAGACAGAGGCGGAGAGCCCAACCGAGTGCAGAAGGCAGAGACTCACTTCGTCGCAGTGAAGGGACTCCTTGGGAGAGGGTGGCAAACACAGAGAGAAATTTGAAGACATCTGTAGCCTTCAAATCCATGGAAATTTTTTTAAAATTGTCTTCGTTTTTTGCTATATATATGTATATATATATGTACGTGAACGTGCGTATGCTGTGGTTTGGTCCTGTTTGTTTGTGCACTGTGGCGGCTTTCTGTTGGCGTGGTTCGTTATGATTGCCATTTTAGGTGTGGGTAAAACGGAGTTGGCTAAGGCCGTAGCTGAGGAGATGTTTGACTCGGAGAAGAATTTGATTAGGCTGGACATGGTGGAGTACCAAGAGGCGCACAGCATTTCTCGCCTCATCGGCCCTCCCCCCGGGTACATGGGCAACGACGAGGGTGGCCAGCTGACGGAAGCCGTTCGCCAGAAACCCCACAGCGTCGTTCTCTTTGATGAAGTAGAAAATGCACACAAGAACCTTTGGTCTGTCCTCCTACCTGTAAGGAAGTATTTTTATAGAGAAACCAAATAATACAAGATGCACACAAAAACCTTGTCTCTCCTTCCAGTGAGGAAACGAGGTAGCAGCTGGCAAGGGAAGCGCAAGACACAAACTCGTCTTATTAGTAGCAACTGTAGAAGAAAATAATAATTGATAAATACCACTATACAAATAGTAAGACTTCGAATAGGAGTAGGAAAAAGAATCACAAGAACTGCGGTGAGAATATAATAATAAGAACGGAGATAGGGAAGACAAGCAGATAAATAGACAGGATGCTCTGGTGAACGAGGGAGAAACACCGAAATAGAAAGATGCAAACTTCACAGACAGAGCAGAAAGAACAGATCCAGAGAAACCGTCTCAGAGGGAGAATGCGTAGTTAGGAGTTGCTAAGTACTGAACATCTTGCCAAGGCTCGTTGTTGCTCGCACACCGCTTGGGGCGCATATTGAATGTGACGTGTTTCTTTTGTTTCATTCCTAACCCTTCTCAGGGTTTAAGATTTAGGGTCTAGACGTTCGCGTTTCGGTTTAGGGTTTGGGATTTAGGGGGTAGTGGGGGCTGTGTGTTATTTTGTGGTTTGCTTGTAGATGTTGGACGAGGGCCATCTGTCGGATTCGAAGGGGAACCGGGTTGACTTTACGAATTGTTTGATTATTTTGACATCAAACATTGGCCAGCAACATATCCTTGAGGGTTATAAAGAAGCTCGTGCTTTGTCTGCGTCTAACGAGAAGGCAGGAACAACTGAAACAGCAGCAGGGGGGGCAGCAGAAGACGGCAACGGCGGCAAGGAGCCGGCTGCTGCAGCCACCGGCGGTTTTAAAGGCAGCGGCAAATCGCCTAGAGACATTTTAAAAAGGATGCGACAGAGCGTGATGAAGGAGGTCCTCGGCTACTTCAAGCCGCAGGTCATCGGAAGAATGAGTGAAATTATTGTAAGACAAAAACAACAAGACAATTATCAACGCAGACAGATTCCTAGGCAGGCAGGTAGACATAGATTGACAGATAGATGGATAGACAGATACACATACAGACAGAGTGATAGATCGACCGGTACACAGACAGATAGAAGATACACACGTAGAAAGATATGCCCGTATTGATCAATAGGCGTATAGATAGATAGATAGGCATATAGACGCTGCTGTAGGGATTGCTACAATACACAAAAACGGATGGAACTGAGGAGGCCAACGGACTCACACAGAGACGCTAGCGCAAACAAGCGATGCATTTGTAGGCTGCAGAGGTGAGTTGAAAGACAACAACAAAAAACTAGAAGTAAACAAAAAACTAGAAGTAGATTAATTGAATAGGAGAGAGGACAATGAAGGACCGAGGCATTCATAAGGACGCAGAAAGGCGTTGGGGGGGGGAAGCGCACTTGTATGACAGCGATGGCTGAAATAGAAGAGACAGAAAGGAGACAGAAGAGCGACAGAAAAGATGCCAGGGGCGAGGTATCTGCATGTTCGTATTGCGCGCCTATGCCTGTGGTAGCTTGGAACAGTGGTGGTGTCCATGCATTATTTCGTTTGCATAATCCATGCAAACATATATATATATATATATATATGCATATATATTGGTATTGTGCTTTGTTTAGATATTTGAGCCTCTAAACACGGCGGCGTTGAAGGGTGTGTTGAGCCTGAAGTTGGCTGGCTTAACGAGAAGCTTGGCAGCCAAAGGTGTTGACTTTAAGGTGACCGATTCCGCCATGACGTTCATCCTTGAAAGAGCCTCTTCGTATAAATACGGAGGGCGCAGAATGGGAAAGTAAGCGCCTGGCTCACTCGTGTGAGCGCGTTCTGCTGCTGGAGTTGCTGCTGTTCCTGCCGTCGCTGTTGTTGATAGTGATGGTCCTGCTGTTGCTGCTGCTGTTGGTGGTGGCGATGAGGCCGCTGTTACTGCTGCTGCTGCTGCTGCTACGGGTGGTACTGCCCTTACTGCTGCTGCTGTTGTTGTTGTGCATTGTTTGTTTGTTTCCGTACTGTCATGTTGGTTGTAGGTATTTGGAGAAGTACATAAAGCCTCGCGTTGCGCCCTTGTTGATATCTGGGAAGGTGAAGTCTGGCGACCGAGCGGTTTTGGCTCGCTCTAACACAAACCCCAACCAACTAAACCTCATCGTAAGTTGCTTGCAGTAGACAGGCATTATGCGCTTATTGTTATGTTTGTTCATTTTGTTGTTCCAGTTGTCGTCGTTGGTGTCGTCTATTTAAGTAGTCGTCATGTACTTCATTGGTCATTGTGGTTGTTTGTTGAGTCCTTGAGTCCGTCGTTGTTGTTCTACTCGCCTTTGTTGCCGTTTTTCGCGCTTTTAAATAAAGGTAATTTCTTTGTTTTAGTTTTTACTTTTCCAGCTCCTAGTTGTTTTTTCTCAACAGATCTGTGAGTTGGACGAAGCGGGCAACTGCCGGCCTGGAACCAAGTACGGAACCAAGTTGGTCGTTCAGGAGGTGAAAACGCAAGAGGATGGGGATGATGATGAAGCATTGGAGTGAAAGCATCAGTCTTGTTAAGGCATCGTGCTGTTATTATGCCGTAGATATTAATAATTGTCGTTATGGTGAAACGCCGTCGCAATTTACACAATGCATGCATGCACGGCTGCAGAGCATCGCTGCACCAGTGCGTCTCACTCCCCCCCATCGGCCGACCTGTTGAATAAGCGTGGAATTGTATATAAACCAAGGAACAGCCGCTGTTTGCATGGCTCTCTGTCACTTGCGTGCTTGGCTGCATGCCCATAGTAATATCTGTGGTAGAGAGATAAAGACTGGAACAGACCGCCACCACTGCTATACTGACCACCAAACTTGGTTATGTTGTGGAAATACGTGTTAAATCCTTTAGGCCATGCTTTGGCTTATCTCATTTCTATCCTGAACCAAACCCTCCTCCTCGCAACTTACGCTTCTTCTGCTTCTCTATCCCTTCTCGGTCTCCTGTCCTTTGTTGTTCATTTCTGCTGTCGGTTGCCGCGTATCTTTTTCACATTCCTTCTCGCTATCGTTGTGCTGGGGAGGGGCGGACAGCGCAGTGCCGATGTTTAAAGTGCCAACTGGTAGCTAGCCGGTAACTTGCTGCTCGCTGGCTGGCATCCAGCTGATGGCTTGTGGCTAGGCTACCTGGCCGCTACCTGGCACATTCCGCTCATGCGTGCATGCATGAAGCCGTAAAGGGGACGGCTTCTTCTGTGAGAGGTGCCTTAACGCAGGCCGCTAGAGAGACGAAAGAGAGCGGGTGAAGTTTAAGTAGTATTGCTTCCCTTTGTCGCCTCTGTTTCTTCGTGGGTTTGTTTTGGGTCTTTTGGCAAATGGCAGAGGACGCCCGACACAGAAAACGCAGTGAGAGGGATTTTTTCCTCTCTTCCCTTTCCATCTTTTGATGAAACAGCAAAATATTAAACACAAAGGCAGCTTGAAGAACAAACGGTCAGAAGTAGCTTACCCTGCACATTGCCCAAATGAAGCAACCTAGAGATTTAGGACTCGCTTATGTATGTGAACGTAGAAGTATCGTCTAAAGTAGCTTATTTGCTAGCCTCAGGCACCAATCAAACCCTGAGGAGTCTGTAGACTCCCACCTACTCACCTATGCACTATATACAATTACACATGCATTTGTGGGGGAATGCAATTCGTGTCTGTAGTTGAAGTTAGGTACGTACACGATTCGATGGTGCCTCTAGTATTTAGTAGGGGCATAGCGCTGTTTATGCCCTTGTGGGTTTTGCACTGTAGGGCTGTAGAGCGGTTGGCTGGTATCGAAGGCGACACTGCTCTAAATATAAATATACATTATATAGATATATATATATATATATATAATTGCAGTATACTTCCTTGCAGTATAATTCCTCCGAGCCATAAGTTTAGATAGTGTTGCCCGAAGGCTCACTAAAGGCTGCTACTCTTCTTCAATGCCTGCGGCAACTGCATATGTGGATATAGGGTGTTAAATACACCGTGGATATATGCATTCATACTGTCGTTGAAAAGCCCGACACAAGCGCAGGAGGTCTGTTCATCACGCGGGAATCAGAGGGGTCAAAATCCAAAGGTCTGCTTCTCTTTATTGCCTTCTGTGGCCACAAATTTATGTCAGCGTGTATAAAGTGGCTTTAATTAGTAGATTAAATTATTAATGATTCATTTGTACTTACAATAACAAATTGTTCCCCCAATTACCAAATACGTTAATTTGTTTCTTCAACTGACAGATAATTAAATTAATAACTTAATTAATACGTCTTTGTTGCTTTTTTCACTGTAAATACGACGTAAGCTCGTCCCGAGGCCATCGAGAGAAAGCGCCGCCGCTTGTCTGACCCCCAATTATGCTTCTCTCTGACATCTTGTGACAGACGAGCTGCTTTTGTCAATTTTTATTGAGGTGTTTGCTTTGATTTTAATTTAATGAAGTCGGTATGTTCGTCGCTTTCGTCAATTCAAGGCACAGCCGCCACCACCTGAGGACGCATGCGAAGGCCGTGGGTTGCTGAGAACGTCTAGGACGGAGGAGGAGATAATACTCTTCGTTAGATGGTTCCTGGGTTGCGTTAATTGAGTAAACCTCGAAAATAATATATATAAGCATGTTTTCCTTCCCTTGCTTGAGGATCTCGTGGTCGACGCTCATTTGCCTGAGTTGAATTGGTTCACGTCGTCTGCCTGTAGAGAAAAGGCTGGTTTTCTTCTTCTGCTTCTCGTTTTAATTTGTTTTCATTTGTGTTTTTCTTACTTGCGTATTGTACCTCATGAGCCTCTTTAGCCGAGGCTTTCCCCTTGTTTTCGGCTGATCATCTTTAGGCTCCTCTGTCTCGTCAGTTTCCGTTCGGTTCAACTCGCCGCCCTCCTCACTTAGTTTTCTTCTCTCTGTTTGTCTGTGCTCAGTTTTTGGTGTCTGTCTGTCTCCTTTGCTTTCTGTGCCCCGCTGTCTCTCTTCTACTTGCAGTTGGGGTATAATGAAGCGTCTGCCAATGGGGGCGACTGCCTGTAGTTTGTTTTTGTTTTTTTTCTTCTCGGCCGTAGCACAGAGAGCAGAAGCAGCTCAGCAGCCTGTCACCTTCGGCAGCGCTATCGCCCTCGTACACGAGGCATCCGGGCACAAGTAAGATTGGGCTGTGCTGCTGCACTCACCAGCAGCAACTACTGCTGCTGTTGCTGCTGCTGCTAGAGCTGAAGTGCTGCTGCTGCAGCACGTTTTTTTTTCCGTTCCTGCTGGTCCTTCTACTAGTCATGCACTAGGCCACCAGTACATTGTGCATCTCGGTTGGTTTTCCATTCTTGTCGGTTGCCTACAGCTGCACACAAGGCAATATTAATTATTAGCACAAGCATTGCGCTGCATATTCCGTTTGTCTGTACCCGCAGACTTTATTCAGGGAAGATATCGTGGGGTTCCTCTTCAGCTGGCCAGGCCGTCGTAAGCCCTTCATGCTCTTCTCTTTTATCTCTCTTCAGCCGCTTCTCCTTTGTCTTCCTCCTGTGTGATTTGTTTCATTGGTGGCCGCCTCATCTTCTTTTTTTCTGTTCTTTTCGGCGTCTGTGTTTCCTGTTGTCCTTGTGCCTGCTTTGTTGTTGTTGCCTTTCTTTCGTTGTCTGCCTCTGTCTCTGTACTTTTGTCTTTGTCTTTCTCTTCATGTTTTATCTCGGACCTAAATTCCGTTGTCTGTTTGTATCTCCGTTTATTTTTGTCTGTTTCGTTTTTGGCTCTCCTATTGTCTCCTCTTTTTTTCTGCTTCTTCTTTCGTTATTCCTTCAACCGTTGTCAACCGTTTTTTTCGGCTTTTCTCTGCACTCTGTGTGTAATATTGTCTGTATCCAAATTTCGCTTCTTTAGTCTTCATCCCCTTGTCCGTCTTGAGTGCTTTGTAGAGTGTTATTCCTGCAAGCACTATAACAGTGGGGCTTAAATGTGCTGCAGAGGGAGACAGTCCGTGCGTCTGTGTATCTTCTCGTTGTATTTGTATTGGAGTTGTCTGTATCTAGTTCTGCTTGTGTATCTCTTTATTTGTTATCCCTGTCTTTCTCTATCTACCCCTTGCTTTATCTTTCCGTTGCTCGCTTCTAAACGGTGGGTATATCAAAGCGCATTCATCTGCTGTTGCTCGAGGTCCTACTGCTGCTGTGCCTCCTGCAGCAGCAGTTGCTGCTGCTGCGCATACACATTGCAGTGTGCAGGTGCTTTGTGTGGACGGGTTCCTTCCTTTTTATTGTTTGTTGACTGCTAGAGCAATAAGTAACTGCAAGTTTGCCTTTATTCTTCTCTGTGTTTTGTTGCAATAGACAGCACAGCCGCCTTCTGAGTCGCCGTCTTCCTCTCTGTGGCAAGTGCGGCCTGTAGTAAGCGGTCTCCTCTCCCCCTTCGACCCCAGTCTTCCTCTCACCTCATCACCTTCTTCTTCTTTTGGTGCCGGTGTGTCTGTTCCTTGCGGTGCTCGTGTGCTGCTGCAACACGTCAGCAGTCAGGCAGCACTGAAGGCAGGAAGGGCAGAAGCGCCCCTCTCTCCCAACTACGAGGTATGACGAACTCTTTTCTTTTATTGTTTGTACTTTGGTGTTTGTGTATTGTTTGTTGATGCTTCTTCCGGTTGTTTGCTGTTTTCCGCCATTTGTTGTTGGCTGTCGGGTGTTCTTCGGTGGTGTTCGGATTTCCTCCCTCTGGTGTGCCGTTTCTTTCCTCTTCTTCGTCTTCTACTGTTTCCCTCTTGATTTTTCTTTAGATTTAGGTTTTGGTGTAGGCGGCCTCTTTCTTCTCTATAGTCTTCCTCTGCGTTTTCGGTCGTCTCCTTTCTTCTTCGCTATAATGTCCTTCCTTGTCCGTAGTACCTTTCTGTATTCTGCTTCTGTCTGTTACCTCGTTCCTTGTCTTTGTCCTTCTTTGTATTATATCTTTCTTCGCGTTTTTATTCTTTGTCTGCCAGCTCGTTCTCTGCCTTTCTTCTTCCGCTGCAGGTGGGGGCCTCCCCAGGTCCCGAGGGTGCCGAATCGGCGTTTGTGGTTGAATGCGCCAAAGGCGGAGACGTGTGGCGGTCGGGTGCCCCCGTGAAGTTGAAAAATGTTCTGCTGAATGCAAATCTACAAGCTTCTAAACAACACGTGTTCGTCTCGCTGCAGGGCAGCCTTCTTTCCCTTTGCTGCGAGCTGCGTGTTGGTTGGGGTTGTATTGCTTTGAAGCCAACAACTTTAAATACTATTTCTGAGAACAATTCACTTAATGGGCCTTTACTGCGGACGAAGACAATGTGCAGCACGTTCAGAATCAATTTGTCTGTCTGCCTCTCGCGGCTGTCGTTTTGTGTCTCTTTATCATCCCAGTGTGTATGTTTGTAATGCTGGCGCTTGTATTTCTTTTTTCTGCGCATTTGGGTTGTCACAGCGCAGTTTGCTTCGCTTAGGTTTGTTCTGTGCCTTGCTGTTCATCTGATTCCTGTTTTTGAATCTATGGTGTTTGTTGTGTAATGCGTTGCGTGCTTGGGGTGCCTGTGTGCAGGTTTACGTACAGCAACTGCGGCAGGGGCTGCCCTATCGCGAGTCATTTGGAGGTGTCAGTGATGAAGGGACAGCCTTCTTCTTGGTCGTGGGCGAAGCCGTCGGACAACTGGCTGGCTCAACCGCAATTGTTGTTCTTCGGAAACGGAGCAACAGAAGAAGGAGAAACCCACGACGAGCTCTAAGCAAAACCCAACTCCTTTAGGACCACACAGCACTACTACGTTCCTACACTCTCCTTTTCAATCATTACCTCTGGAGGGCAGCAGCCTCAAACAGGACATGGAGTCGCCGATTTTGTTGTGTCTGCGGGAGAGACACACCACAGCAGCATCTGCTGCTGAGGTGCCGGCCGTTAGCACGCTGCTACTTAACCGCTCATGGGGCTCCTCTCCTCTGCATTGTATATAGTCCCTCTGCCCCTCAAACGGCAGCAGCAGCCTTGCAGAGACACCATTTTATTACGACCAACATTTTAAAGAGAGGAAGAGATAACAGCTTTTACATTGCAGGATGCTGCGGATGCTGCAAATGCGCCTTGTTCATCACAACCTCTATTACACCCCCTTCCTACTAGTAGTATTTACTGTTGTTACGATTACTATTATTATTATTGTTATAACTATTATTATTATTACCACTTATTCTTACTACTATTATCACTCGACTCGTGCCACAGCTGCAAGGCAGACCCTCGGGTTGGTGAAGCGGCTTCAGCATTTGTTTATCAATAAATGTTAGTTACTCCATTCACTCCATCTAAAAAGCATCGGCACCCCCATCTCGCATGATTATTTAATAGGGAGAAGTGCAAGGAAGGTCCAACCTATTGAATTTCTCTGTTCAGCATTCCCAGTTTGAACAACTTGCACACTGCACGCATACTTTCTGAGGATGGCGGGGGCGAAATATGAAATAAACTCAAATTGCGAGTACTAAATGATAGTGCAGCTAAAAATGCCCACTATTTGTTTCTTCAGAGGGGGCTGCCAACAAAGAAGCCGTGCTGTCTTGATGCAGAGGGATCCCTTGTTTCTGAGGTGGAAAATATGTAAAGTGAACGAACTCCGCAAAGCCGGCCAACTGCATCTATCTCCAGACTTAATCGCATATATCATAGAAGTCTTCGACGGATGCTTTCAGGCATCCACCAATATTCTCCACCAGCTGTAGTCTAGTACGGGGAGCGTGAAGGTGTGTTCAGCTTCTTGCAGAGCTGAACTCAACTCCAGTCATGTTTAACATTTGGCGCTTCGATTGAACTATTAAAGGGGTACAACGACACCATTTACTGCTCAATAATTGCAACAGCGTCCAAAATCCCTGTTCATCTTGCGCTGAGTTTCAAGGCAATGACGAAAAATCAAGAGCGAACGCACAGCTTTGGCAATGAGTATATCTCACAATGAACACAGCTTAGTTCACTGCCGTCGTTTACTTGTCCGTTTTCAATAAAGTCAAACAAATGCCAAAAGTAGTCTTTCCCGTTCTTCCCTTGCTCCAAATCAAGTGAAACTAACTCCATCTGTCTACCCTGCTTTGTTTTTTCAGCCTTCAATATCCCGTTTTTTGATATCCCTGACTGAAAAAGGAGGAAGTCGGGGTTTTGGTTTACTTGGCACCTCAGTGTGCTAAGCTGCGTGGGTGCCGCTGGCTGCACTAGCTATTGCATAGTGCATAAAAGCACTAGACTAAAGAAAAAATACGAAAGTTTAGACCCATTGCACATCAGATGAACGGCACAAGTTTGAACGGACACTCTACGAGAGCAGCCAGTCCAACTATAAAAAGGTGCAGAGGAATATTACTAAGTAGAGACAATCTGGTGCTTAAAAAAAAGCCATATTGTTCTGCCTTTGCCTTTCCATCCCCTGTGTTATGAGTCATCTCTTGAAATTATTCTGTTACATGAGATGAAAGGGGGGACACAGCAACACGCTGTTGAACACCTTCTGTGAATCCACCATGCTCTCACTCATTGGAAACCTTAAATATCGGAACTTAGTTGTTTGCGCTCGTTGCATGTGTTGCTGCGCTGACCCAGTGGGAAGAATAGCACCTTGGTAATCCCGCACTAGGTGGTATGTGGGTCCACGTTTCCGTTGGCATGTGTGTTTTGTGTACGTGCGGGCTCCGATCCGTGCTCATTCCATTCCTCGAGACTCTTCGCCACTTTCAGCTGTCATTTAACAGATTTTCTTCTCCCTAGCAGATGCCTGGGGACACTGCAAAAGACGCCGACCTGCAGGGAGTCACTCAGGCTTCAGGGGCCATCTGAGCCATTCGATATTCAAGCACAGCCAGCGGGGATTATGGTCTGGTGAAGGTGCTTTGGCACTTGGGAGAGAGTTATCCGCATTTAGCAAGACTAGATACGCCCCCACTATGTCTTGCACCATCGAAACGAACCCATGGACCCCTCCGCACTTCCGCGGAACAGCAAAAACTGTCAATAGATGCACTAGTCCCAACTTATATTTTGCCATTCCTCGCTGGAAGTCCTTCTCACAGCCTTATGTGATATGACCGAGGGACCTTGAAAGCCTCGGCTAGGCGCTTAGCATTGCGCCTGCAATGGCGCTGTCGGCGCTGCTGAAGAAACGCATGAGCATGAAGGCATACTGCAATCACTGGCGCTTATTGTCACAGAGACTTTCGCCCAACCACGAGCTCTTCCACCATCATATTCGAGTTCCTGCGTGTGGTTAACGGGGCTCACGTTTAAAGAGAACTCTCACTTGCATTGCATCTTCATTGAAGCTTCAAGAGAGCACAAAGCGCGCGGAAGAGTACCTGATCGATTCACCCTATAGCCGTGTTTACAGAATTTCGGGTGCTCGTTGGCGAGGAGGTTTCTGCAATCTTCAAATTGTTTAGGCCACAGGGAAAGGCGTAGGAGCGTCCCTTCCGTGGAAGCCGCAACACGGGGAGTAGCCGCCGAGAGTATTATACAGAGTCTCTACCTCTAGGATATCGACGGTTGTTCCTGTTCACTCCGTGTACATCCCACTGCCCGTTACCTACATCAACTAAGGCCAGATCCGCAAGCAGGTGACCTCATGCCACTTGTGGTATAAACGGGCATTCGTGTCTGCACACCTTTGCGAACTAGCACAACGGAACAGGGTTGGCTTCACTTCTATGAATGTCCGTGGATCCTCGCGAAAAGTCGTCATTGAGGTCAACCCGCCCATCAAACCCCGTTTCTCGCTAACCCCTGTACACCATAAGCATTTTGCTTGATGCAGAAATGCACTAAATCTGTTGCGTACTTTCTACTTTCATCACTGTGCAACTAACGATGCAAATTGTAGACTAAAGCAAAGGCAGTTTGTAACGACTGGAGTGCACAAGATTGTAGGATGCAGTGGCGAGAGACACAACCTTGCACACGAGCTCCGTTTGTGAAAACATGACAAAAGTTAGCCAGCTACCCGCCTCGGTTGAATCAGGACTGCGAACACAATCCAGCTAACCGGCATTAGAGCGTTTCACTAGAAACGGAAGAAGGATGCGGGCAAAAACTTTACAGGACGCCTTGAGGCGTGGCATTGATGAAAATATTCAAAAGAGTAAGAGTGGTAAAACATGAGTTGGTGCATGTGAACACATGACGCATTTGTTTGTCCAATGTGGGTAATATATTGACTGTAATATATTGACCGTTACCATCATGCATGCGCTCCTCTAAGATGGGTAGAGATTGATTGGGCATCACTCGGCTGCAGTATTGGAAGAATTCTGTACAAGAACTTGACAAAGCAGTCAACTGTCGTGGTGATGGTGATCCTGCATGGCTCCTCCTCCTCCACTGGCGGCTCTTCAGTGCCGGTGCAGGGTTTCGTCCTTCCAGGGTGCGTGTGAGCCGGATGAGTGGTAGACGGCTGCGTGGTAGATGGCTCTGTGCTTGCGGGCTGTGTGCTTGCGGGCTCTGTGCTTGCAGGCTCTGTGCTTGCAGGCTCTGTGCTTGCAGGCTCTGTGCTTGCAGGCTCTGTGCTTG
>NW_013547220.1:0-19438 GCF_000499425.1 Eimeria acervulina
ATATATTATAAAAAATAGCTTAGTTTATATATGTATATGATATAGTTTTGCTTATATATGCATATAATATAGTTTTGTTTATATATATAATAAAGTATAGTAAATATGTAGCTGCATGCGTCGTCTTGAAGCAGCAGGGAGGCAGCAACAGCAGCAGCAGCAGCATCAGTATCAGTAGCAGCAGCAACATCAGCAGCAGCAACATCAGCAGCAGCAGCAACATCAGCAGCAGCAGCAGCAGTATCAGTAGCAGCAGCAACATCAGCAGCAGCAGCAGTATCAGTAGCAGCAGCAACATCTGCAGCAGCAGCAGCAGCAGCAGCAAGACGTACAGGATCTAAATGACTGGTTACAAGGCCGTGCAGTTCGTTGACGTAAGCAATCTTCTGTCGCTGAGTCTACAAACAAAACGAAAAAAGAAATATATTTATTTATTACGTAGGCTTCACTGTCTTTTAAATGCTGCACTAATAATAATAATAATAATAATAATAATAATAATAGTATATATAATATATACTATATATATAGAGAGACAGAGATGCTTGTATACAGACATATACATCTATATAAATATATATGCATATATATATATATATGTACACATAAACATATATACATATATATAATATTTATAAATATAACATATATAATATTTATATATATAACATATATAATATTAATATTAATATTAATATTAATATTAATATTAATTGGGTTGACTGACGACTTCCGACTTGAGGAGTCGGTGAATGCGTTCGAAGGTTTGATCGATTAAATCTTTCAAAGTAGAGACGGCCGTCCAGACGAACTCGCGAGCCTGCAATAAAAATAATAAATAAATAAATAAATATATTAAAACAATTAGTTTAGCTGTTTATTAAATAGTCTAGAAGATATTAATCTGTACTAAGACTTTATTCTTCCAGCAGCAGCAACAACAGCAGCAGCAACAACAGCAACATCTGCAGCAGCAGCAGCAACATCTGCAGCAGCAGCAACAGCAGCAAAACTAGCAACATCACCAGCAGCAGCAACATCAGCAGCAGCAACAGCAGCAACAGCAGCAACAGCAGCAACAACAGCAGCAGGAGGAGGAGGATGAGTATAGAAGTAGCTTACAGCTAAAACTCTTCTTTTGCCTTGAATAAGAAGGCTATCAAGCTTAGCTTGTTGAATATTGATATCATTTGGGTCTGTAGCGAATACTTCGCCTCCTTTGTTTATTGTCTTCATTGCTTGACTTACACATTGCTGAGCTAAACCTGCTGAACGCAGCTGACTGCGAGCTATGACTCGCAATTTACAAATATCTGCATGCGCTGCTCGCAGCTGAGACGCCAGCAAACTGTTTATCCTGCTGCTGTTGCTGCAACAAACAAATATATATATATATATATATATATGTATATATGTAGATGAATATATATAGATGAATATATAGATATAGATATATATATAGGTGTATGTATAGATATAGATGCATATATAGACGTACATATATGTATAAATACAAATATACATATATATATATGCATATATATTTGTATATATATATATATACAAATATATATATATATATATACATATATATACAAATATATCTGCATGTGCTGCATGCAGCTGAGAGGCCAGCAATACTACTTTTACTACTACTGCTGCTGCTGTTGTTGCTCCTGCTGCTGCTGTTGCTGCTGCTGCTGCTGCTGCAGCGTTGAGCTTACTCCTTGGTTGCTGAGGGAGTGCATAGAGCTGCGCTTAGATCAGCGAGCTGCTGTCTAAGCTCTTGATTTTCATCTTCAAGTGCTTGCAGCTGCTCTGCCTGCTCTTTGCTGCTGCTGTCTTTTGAGTTAATAACAGCAGCAGCTCCTTGCTGCTGCCCTACCAATCGCGATACAGCTTCTAACTCTCTTCGCTGTGCATCCGTCTCTACCTGCAAACAGCAGCAAAAAGATTAACTATATATATTTATTTATTTGTTTGTTTGTTTGTCTGTGTTTATAAACAACACAAAAAACAACACACAACTAAATGCATCGCCATATACTGCTGCTGCTGCTGCTTCTGTTGCTGTTGCCGTTGTTGTTGCCGTTGTTGCTGCTGCTGCTGCTGCTGCTGCAACAGCCGCAGCAGCAGCAGCAGCTAAAGGCGTTGTTCTACACAAATACACCAAATAAAAATTCAGGCGTCCGCCGCGCATGCAGACAGTCAGAGCACAGCAGCGCAGATTGTGCTGCAGCAACAGCAAAAGCAGCAGCAGCAGCAGCATCAACAGCACTAGAAGCAGCAGCAAGAGCAGCAGCAGCTAAAGCAACGCTCCGCGGATCCACAGGCAGAATCAGCAGCAGGTGATGCAGCAAACACAAGAAGAACGTTACCAGCAGCAGCAGCAGTAACAGTAACAGCAGCAGCAGCAGCAGCAGCAGGAGCAGCAGGTTTGTTGCTGCTGCAGCTGAGTGCAGACACACCAGCAGCTCGTTTCTTTCTTTTAATAAATTTGCGTTTTGCTCTCTAAGCCACTGCACTTCTTCTTGAAGTTTAAAATAATCAGAGGGGACATTTTGCTGCTGCAGCCAGCCTTTATTATCCATGGGGCTGCTGCTGCTGCTGCTGCTGCTGCTGAGAAGATCGCTGCAGCGGCTGCTGCAGCTGCTCTGGGGGACGAAGCAGCACGAAGCTGGGAAGCAGAACTGCCGCTGCTGCTGCTGCTGCATTCGCTGCTGCATCTGCATCTGCTGCTGCTGCTGCATCTGCTGCTGCTGCTGCAGGTATCTAAGACCTCCTCCTGATTGCGTAGCATCTACAGCAGCAGGAGCACCACTACCAGCAGCACCAGCAGCAGCAGCAGCAGCAGCAGCAGCAGGTTGCTGCACCAATCCATATAGTGCGAGCTGCTGCGGATGAGCTCTTACACCAAGGCGAGAAAGTATAGGGCAGCTGCCGCTGCGTCTTTGTGAGGGTGCGATGAAAGCTACATTAGCTAGCTTATGAAGAGCAGTGCTTGGCTGCTTTAAATTCATAGCTGATATTCTTCTAAGAGAAGAAGGGGTTCCTTCTATTTCAAATACACGGCGGCCACGACTCTGCTGCTGCTGCTGCTGCTGTTGCTGCTGCTGCTGCTGCTGCGGTTGCTGCGGTTGAAGAGGAGGTGATGCGCGAATGCTGCTGTTAATGTCCGCCATGTAGGAAGACGCAGCACGAGGTAGCAGCACTTGCTGCTGCTGCTGCTGCTGCTGCAGATGCTGCAGAGGAGCGGATCTGCTAAGCTGTCTGTTTTCCAGCGGTGAGACGAAGGCACTGCGGGTGGCGCTGCTGTCTACCCTAGCAGCAGCAGGAGCTGCAGCAGCTGCTGCTGCTCCTGCTGCTTCATGCGGCAGAATCTCGCTTCGGAATTGATGAGAAGCAGGAGCAGCAGCAGGGAGAGTCTGACGCAGCATTACAGAAGCTGCACGAGGCTGCGGTACAGCTGTTGCTGCTGCAGGTATCCCAGCACGGGAACGAAAGCCTTGAAGCTGCTGCTGCAGCGGCTGTTGCTGCTGCTGCTGCTGCTGTTTGTCTGCGAGAGCAGAGTCTGCGGTGTCTACCGAGAAGCGCACAGTTCGTTGTCTATCAATGTTTGTTTGAGTTGGTACTGCTGGGTTGCCGTTGGGTGGAGGGAGGCCCGGAGGGGCCGCCATTTCGGCTTTAAATGACTCTAATGATAATTCTCAGAGAATTATAATTAAAAAAAACAAAAAAATATTTAAAAAAGAAGCAAAAATACAATAAATTTACAGTCGAACGAGCAGACGAATACCCGGCGGGAGGCGGTGAAACGAAGATGAAAGAGAGCAGAGTTGAGGAGTTTGGTAAGAAATTTTGAAATTAAAAAAAGAAAAATTGAGTAAAACAAATCAAAAGAATCATTTTAAAAAAAGAAATAAAATAAATGCAATAAATATTTATACTTTTATGTTTATACCGCAGACTTTCACCGAGACCATTCGAAACCCCCGGCCTATTATTCGGGTGTATATACAGCAGAAAGTTATTAATATGAAGTTTAACGAATCATATTTTTAATTGTTTAAATTGATTAAAATATATAATTAAATTAATTTATTTATTATTTTAAAGCAGACAAACACACACACAATCTCTTCAGCGCAGTCGCTCTCTCTAGGGCTGTGTTTCTTAGGGTTTAGGGTTTAGGGTTTAGGGTTTCGTCAGATGCCTCTCTTTTCTTGTCTTTCTTTCTTCTGCATAAAATGAATTTATTTTGAGTTTTTAATCTTCTTTTCTTCAAAAACATAATAAAAGAAAAACTAAAAAAGAAAAGGCTTCGCCTTCCTTCTTTAATAATTTTCTTCATCTTCACAACACTCTCTACATAAGAAAGTAAATGCAGCATCATAACAAATGCGTAAAGGCAGATAACTATACAAAGAAAAATAAATACAATAAAGTGAGAAACGTATATATATAAGTACATATTCATATATTTAAATATGTGTTTATATACATATATATATATATATGTAGATACATATATACATATGTTTACTTACGTATACAGATATGTGCATATTATATATATATATATATATATATATATACATATATTTACTTACGTATACAGATATGTGCATATTATATATATATATATATGTTTATTAGTTTGTTTCTTTTGTGTATTTGTTTATTTGTTTTATTATTGTTAATTTGCTTTTTGTTTGTTTTGTTTATGTGAATATTTGCATTACTATTTGTTCATTTGTTTTATTTGTTTATTATGTATTATTTATTTATTTATTTATTTTTGTTTGTTCGGTCTGTCTCCACTGGACTCTAAGCAAAACGCCCAAGTTTAGGTGTATGTACACCTGAAGGCAGTCTTCTTTGTTTTGTTTTGCTACGTCTGAGCCCTTCTTATTAATATATATCATAATTAGCAGCAGCAGAAGCAGCAAACCAAACAAAATAAAACAAAAAGAAACAGAGAAATAAATAGTAAAGACCCTCCGCACAGCAACAGGGGCACCGCATGCAAATATATTGCTGCAGTGTACAGGCAAACAAACACAAACAAACAAACGCATATTCCTTCGGTCTAGCTGCAGCAACAACAACAGCAGCAGCAGCAGCAACAGCATACCCTGCTGCTGCTGCTGATGCTCCTGCTGTTTCTTCTCTTGCCGCTGCTGCTGCTGCTCCTGTTGCTGCTGTTTCTTCTCTTGCTGCTGCTGCTATTGCTGCTGCAGCTGCTGTTGCTTTTTCTTCTTCTTCTTCTTCTTCTGCTGCTGCTGCTGCTGCTGCTGCTGCTGCTCAGTTATGGAGGTAGGCCCTGCGAATGTCTTTGGGATCGAATTGCGTTTCTGCAGCAACAAAACAAAATCAAAAAAAAACAAAAAACAAAAAATAATAGAATAAACAGAGCACCATATATCCCCCTCCCGTCGCACTACCCTGCTGTACGTACACCCAGCTAGCCAGCTAGCCAGCTAGCTAGCTAGTAGCTAGCTAGCTAGCTAGCTAGCTAGTAGTTGAGGTAGAAGGCTGCAGGCAGACGTACTGCAATGAGGACATTTGCGGTTGCGGGCCTTCACATTCTTCTCTATGCACTCTGCAAAGCATGCATACACTCCAAACCCTAAACCCTAAACCCTAAACCCTAAGCACTAAACCCTAAGTCAGCGTTGCCATCCAATCGACGTTCGCGCAAGGGGAAGCCTGTCTCGCTGCCCCCTGGAGAGAAGGCCCCAGAGAACCCTAAACCCTACACCCTAAACCCTAAACCCCAAACCCTAAACCCTAAACCCTAAACCCTAGCTTGCCTTGGCAGAACATATGGCCGCACTTAACGAGCACGTGGTCTTTGAAGCGTTCAGTGCAAACACCGCAAAGGAGTCGCCGCTGCATCGCGCACACAACCCTAAACCCTAAACCCTAAACCCTAAATCCTAAACCCTAAACCCTAAACCCTAGCTTGAGTGCAAACCCCAAACCCTAAGCCTCACGCGCATTGTTTCGTTCTCCTCCTGTAGCAAATTGTTGATAGCCAAGGAAGGATCTTCAGAGGCAGCCAGCACTGAGCACATCACCCCAAACCCTAAACCCTAAACCCTATACCCTCTAACTCCAGCCGCTAAGCCTCTCTAAACCCAGCCCGTAAACCCTAAACCCTAACCACCAAGCCCCCATTAAACCCTAGCAAACCCTAATAAATCCAAACAAGCGCTAGTAAACCCTAATAAACCCGAACAAACGCTAGTAAACCCTAATAAACCCTAATAAAAAGCTCTCTGATAAACCCTAAACCCTCACGTCTTCTTCTTTCTTGTTTTTCCTGTCTTTCTTTGAGCTTCTGCAATCTCTTTTCAGCCTCCAATCTCGCCTCTGTTTGTTTTCGCAGAGAGGCTTCCAAAGAAAATACTTTTGTTTGATGCTGCTCTATTACCCCCTCAAAAGCCTGCACAAACCCTAAACCCTAGTAAACCCTAATAAACCCTAAACCCTCATAAACCCTAAAACCTAGGCCGGACAAGCAAACCACCGAGCTGCGTCCATACGAAATTCTCAGCTTGGGAGGTTGCAAATCAGGGTTTAGTGTTTAGGGTTTAGGGTTTAGCGCTTGCGAGGGTTTAGGGTTTCGCGTTGGCGAGGGTTTAGGGTTTAGGGTTTGCACGGGATTCCTTCTCACTTTGTTCGTTTCACTTAGCAGCTGCAGCTCGCGGGCCATTTCATCATTCTGCAAAAACACCCCCCAAACCCTAAACCCTAAACCCTAAACCCTAAACCCTAAACCCTAAACCCCAGGGTTTACAGCAGCAGCTGCAGCCTCACCGTCTTAAACAATTTTTCTCTTTCCGTCCGCAGCGATTCAAAACAAACTGCTATTTCATCCCGCTGTTGATCTGCCACTGCCTGCATCAACAAACCCTAAACCCTAAACCCTAAACCCTAAACCCTAAACCCTAAACCCTAAATCCTCAGCCCTAAACCCTAAACCCTAGAGCCGCTATCCCTCAAGCACGAAAAAAAGAGATGTGAACTTCTGCGCTTCAACCTCTAAATCAGAGCCGTCAATTCTAAACTCTAAACCCTAAGGCCTAAACCCTAAACCCTAAACCCTAAACCCTCACCGCTCTGTGCTGGGCTTGCTGTAGGGCCTCTGAGAAAGCCCTTGTCTTTGCCGTTAACTTATCCACATGCTGCTTCTCTAGCTGCAGCTTCTGCTCCTGCAAGCAACCAATGCGCTGCAGCAGCAGCTGCTGCTGCTGCGCTGCTTCTGCGGCTGCCTTCTGCTGCTGCACCGCCTCCTCCCTGAGCAGCAGCAGCAACAACAGCAGCAAAACGCGCATCAACAGCTACACCAAACACACCTATCCACAGTTGCCGTCTTGCAGCAGCAGCAGCAACAGCAACAGCAGCAACAGCAACAGCAGCAACAGCAGTAGCACCAGCAGCAGCAGCAGCAGCTGCTGCTGCTGCATGCGCTGCTGCTGCAAGCCGCACCTTTCTCTGAGTTGCCTTAGCAGATTTTCGCAGTATGTTTGTCTCTCTTCAAACGCCTTAGACACCTCCTCCAGCTCCTCCGTCACGTGAGAGTATTGCTGCAGCAGCAACAGCAGCAGCAACAGCAGCAGCAGCAAGAGCCACAGCAGCAAGGAGTTTCGTCGCTTCCTCTTCGCTGTTGTTTTGTCGTGTTGCCTCCCACTCCATTTTCTCTGCTTCGTTTGTGCTGCTGCTGCTGCTGCTGCTGCTACTGCTGCTGCTGCTGCTGCTGCTGCTGCTGCTCTGTTCTGACCCCCAGGCAGGCATTATACTGCCCAAATACAACAGATAAAATAAATAAAACGAACAAAGCAAATAAACAAAAACACAAAAACCCTCAGATCTGTCTCTTCTCTCACCTGCCGCAGCTCCGCTACCTCCGCCTCCAATCCCTGCTGCTCTTCTAGTCGCCTCTGCAGCGCCTGCAGCAGCAGCAGCAGCAGAAGCAGCAGCAGCAGAAGCAGCAGCAGCAGAAGCAGCAGAAGCAAGAAGAGGAATGAAGAACAAAAGCAAACACCATATGCAGCTGGTTGCTGCTGCTGCTCCTGCTGCTGCGTGTGCTGCCTCTGCCGTTGCTGCATCTGCTGCTGCTGCTCCATCTGCTGCTGCTGCTGCTGCTGCTGCTGCAGAGATATAAGAAGCATACCCGAAGTTCGACGTGCAGCAGCGAATCTTCTGATGAAGCTGCAGCACCAACAGCTTTTGACTCCTCATCCTTCATACCGTCTTTTGCTGCTGCTGCTGCTGCTGTTGCTGCTGCAGCTTCTGGGTTTTCTCCTGCTTGTCTTGCTCCTGCTGCGTCTTCTTTTGCTGCTGTTGTGTCTTCTTTTGCTGCTGTTGAATCTCCTTTTGCTGCTACTGCTGATGTATCTGCTGCTGCTGCATCTCCTGCTACGGGCGCTGCTGCTGCAGCTGCTGCTGCTGCTGCCGGGGTATCTGCTGCTGCTCCTGCAGCAGCAGCAGCAGCAGCGCCATCCCCGTGTACTGACGCCTTTAAGCGCAGCCAATTCGCCTCCTGCAGCAAAAAGCAATACTCAGACGCGAATAAGACAGCAGCAGCAGCAGCAGCAGCAGACGCAGCAACAAAGCAGCAGAAGCAGCAACACGGGCAGCAACTGCAGCAGCAACTGCAGCATCAACAGCAACAGACAAAGCAATTAAAACAGCAGCATCAGCAGCAACGGCAACAGCAGCAACAGCAACGGCAGCAGCAACAGCAGCAGCAGCAGCGAGTCGACATACAGAGAGCTTCAAAGCCTCAATTATCCTCTGCTTTTCTGCCTTCAGCCGTTCATTCCTCACTGCAGCAAATGCGCAGCAGCAACAGCAGCAGCACAAATGTACAGCATGCAGCAGCAGCAGCAGCAACTAGAAGCACAAGCATCAGCAGCGCCGCAGTCAGCAACAGCCCGGGCCGCAGAACCAGCAGCAGCAGCAAAAGCATCAGCAGCAGCAAACGCAGCAGCAAACTCAGCAACATCAACGGCACCAGCAACCCCAGCAGCAGCACCAGCAGCAGCAACAGCAGCATCAGCACCAGCAGCAGCACCACCAGCAGCACCAGCAGCACCAGCAGCACCAGCAGCACCAGCAGCAGCAGCAGCAGGGGGCTACTACGTACATAGAACTTGATTGCTTGCGTTCTTGAGTTGATTAAATTGCATTTTTAGCTGCATTTGCTGCACCGCTCTCAGAGAGGCAGCAGACTCAAACTCTTCTTGTAGTTGTCGCGAAGCAGCTAGCTGCTCCCGCACTTGTTGCAGCTGCAGCAGCATATAAATATATAAATATATAAATAGATATATAAATATATAATTATATATGTGTAAATGTACTAGTGTGCAAATGAGAAGAAGAGGAGAGCAAAGAAATAAACAAATGCAGCAGCACAGCAAACAAGAAACCCTAAACCCTAAACCCTAAACCCTAAACCCTAAACCCTAAAGACAAATCGTGAGGCGCACAAAGCACTCTGAAACAAGCAGCATTTATGCTGCTTGTTTCAGCTGTATGCTCTAGGGTTTAGGGTTTAGGGTTTAGGGTTTATAAATACATACACCGACGAAAAAAATAAATAAATAATAACATACCTCTTGAGCAGCAGCATTTCTAGCAGCTTTAAGCGAATGGTTCTCCTCTAAGAGAGAAGACAGCCGCGCAGACAGCTGCTCCCGTGCCTCCGTTTGCTTCCGCTGCACGCAACCCCAAACCCTAAACCCTAAACCCTAAACCCTAAACCCTAGTAGGTGGGTTCTCAAGAGACTCGCTGCACTACCCCTTAGATGTACTGCGCATGCAAAACAACAACACGCGCCCTATGATTAGGGTTTAGGGTTTAGGGCTACGAAGCCACATGAACAAATAAATACAGGGTTTAGGGTTTAGGGTTTAGGGTTTAGGGTTTACAGCCAACTCCTCAAATGCTGTGTCTGCCTTCGTCTGCTCCTCAAGCAGCTCCCGACGCAACTCCTCCACTTCAGCAGTCTTCGCCGCCTTCAATCGCAAACCACAAACCCTAAACCCTAAACCCTAAACCCTAAACCCTCATCCCTAATCCCTAGACCCTAAACCCTAAACCCTAAACCCTAAACCCTAAACCCTAGTTTCTAAAGCCCAAAGCCCAAGCCCTACATTCGTTCTCCGTGCATTTGTTCGTGTTAACCCCAAACCCTAAACCCTAAACCCTAAACCCTAAACCCTAAACCCTAAACCCTGGCTTACCAGTTGCGCATCCCTTTGGGAGCAGAGTTGCTGCAACTCAACAAACGGAGGGCTTCTCATAATTTGCATGCGTTTGAGGGTTTCGATTGCTGCTGCTTCATTCACTGTCTTACGCAGCTTCTGCTGCTCCTCCAGCAGCTGCTGCAGCTGCTCCTCCTTCTGCTGCAGCTGCACACGAAGCACTGCAGCAGCAGCAGCAGACTCGTCGTCGCTCGCCATCAATTCCTCCCGCTGCTGCTGCTGCTGCTGCTGCTGATCGGCGCGCGCGGCCTCAGAAGCCGCAGGAGTTGCGGTGGGTGACGCCTTTGCTGCAGCAGCAGCAGCAGCAGCAGCATCTGCTGCTGGTGTTTGCTGCTGCTGCTGCTGCTGCTGAGTTGCTGCTGCATCTGTAGGTTCGGCCTCATCAGAGATCTCTTCACCTCGAATTGCTGCTGTAAGCAAAGCAGCAGCAGCAGGAGCCCCTGCTGTCGCCCGCAGCAGCACTTGCTGCTTCTTTAGGCGAGATACTTCAAGGTCTGCTGCTGCTGCTGCTGCTGCTGCTTGCTGCTGCTGCTGCTGCAGCAAATGATTTCTCGTCCTCCACCGTCCAGCGCGCACCCGCAAGCGCCGCACAGCTGCCTGCAGCGCCAGGCATCTGGGGCACATACCTGCTGCTGCTGCTGCTGCTGCTGCTGCTGCTGCTGCAGTCTCGGGCTTCGCAGAAGCAACACCCGAGGGAGAAGACGAAGCAGATGTTGCTGCTGCTGCTGTTGCTTTGCTGCTGTCTTCGCAGTTCTCTCCCTCAGTAGCGGGTTGCGTCTTGCTGTCAGCAGCATCGCCAGCAGCAGCAGCAGCAGCAGGTGCTGATGCAGCACCTGCTGCCTCTGTCTTGCATGCGCTTGAAGCTACTGCTAAGGGGCCCCCAGAAGATAACGAGAGTTGCTGCAGCAGAACCTGCTGCAGCAACTCAACAGACCATTGCCTACACCCCAGCAGCCGCTGCTTCACCTGCTGCAGCTCGCTTGAAATCTCGCTGCTGCTGCTGCTGCTGCTGCTGCTGCAGGTGCCGTTAGGTAGAGATACGCCAGCAGCAGAGGCGCCGCTCAGCAAAGCAGAGAAGGCATCATCTTCGTCCTCTGAACTCACCGCATCTGCTTTGTTGTTGCTGCTGCTGCTGCTGCTGCTGTTGCTGCTGCTGCTGCTGCTGCTGCTGCCCGCAGGCACGCCGTCGTCGAAGAGGCACAAACCTGCGCATACACCCCAACGCCTGCTGCAACAGCATGCGCTTTGTTGCTGTTCACGCAGCAGCAGCAGCAACAACAGCAACAGCAGCAGCACGAGAAGTAGCAGAAGCAACAGCAGCAACACCAGCTGAAGCAACAGCAGCAGCAGCAGCAGCAACGTCTTTTTAATCACCTGGCCGCTGAAGCAGCGCCTTCAGGCTGCTCTGCAGCTGCTGCTGCTGCTGCTGCTGCTGCTGTTCTTGCTTCTGCGCTAGCAGCAGCAGCATGTCTGCGTTTAGAGCCGCCCAGGCATCTGCAACAGCAGCAGCGCATTTAGTTGCCTCTGCTGCTTGCTGCTGCTGCTGCTGCTGCTGTCTTTTTAATATATTCAGCTGTCTACGATATTCGTGGAGGGCCCCCCGCTGCTGCACCACCAGCCGAGCGAGAAGCCCCTCATCCTGCATGCAAAAGAACGCATAGTTCGGGTGTATGTACACCTCAAACCCTAAACCCTAAACCCTAAACCCTAACCCCTAAACCCTCGGTCCTTGGTCGAGTTCGTCTGACCCTGGCGATTCGGTTGCCTGCCACCCAGGTGAAGAACAAACTTAACCCTAAACCCTAAACCCTAAACCCTAAACCCTTAACCCTAAACCCTAAACCCTAAACCCTACCTCTAGGGGGAGCTTCTCTCTGCATTCGTCTGAGTCGTCTTGGGGTTTGCGTTTGCGTTTTGCCTGCGAGGCGGCTGGGGTAAGCGCCATGGCTGAATTCCATACCTCCGAGCCTAAACCCTAAACCCTAAACCCTAAACCCTAAACCCTAAACCACAAACCCTAAACCCCAGAGGCAGAAGCCTGGGGGCCCTTCGATATGCAAGGCAACCTCTCATTCCCAAGTCTTCGCTCACAGGCTGTTCAAGAGAAACCTCAACAAACCCTAAACCCTAAACCCTAAACCCTAAACCCTAAACCCTAAACCCTAATCATCGAAGACCCAAACAGCATACCAAGCTGCCTTATCTTCTTCTTTCCTCTAACCAGCCCCAAAGCTGGCGTGTTGTTTGCATGCGTTTGTTGTGTTTGTTTGTTAACAAATGAATATTAATATTTTTTATTTTTTAATTGTATTTTTCTTTTATTTCTGTCTAATTAACATAAATTATATGCATTATTTATCGCATCCGGCTGCATGCAGCAGCAGACTCCACTGGGGTTTGCTGCTGCAGTGCCTCGACGGATATCAGCAGCAAAAAGACGTTCTTTTTTAATTAATATTTATTATTGAGATTAAATAAATAAATAATTATATATTTTCGTCCTTTGCATGCATCAACAACGCCTTACTTAGCTTCCTCTGCATGCGCTGCTGCTGCGCATTCTTGCCTTGCAGCTGCAGCAACTGCAACAGCAGCAGCAGCAGCAGCAGCAGCAGCAGCAGTAAGCAAAGCTGCAACAGCAGCAGCTGCTGCAGCAATTTAAAGCATAAGCTGCTGTCTCTCCTTCTGTCTCCTCTCTACCCTCTCATTAGTCGCACCTCTTTGTATTAAAGAGCAGCGAGAGTTTGAGTTATATTATTATTAATAGAAAAGCTTTTACTTAAGAATTATGTTTATTAGTGTAAATACTAATTATTAAATATATTCACAGCAAATCTTTTAGCTGCTGCAGTATGCTGCAGCATAAGACTAAGCATGCATGCATGCATGCATAATATAATATAATAATAATATATTTCTTTCTGGGGTTTGTTGGGGCTTATTCAAACAAAACAGACAAAAGTAGAAAACTTTCTTTATTCATTTGCTTAGTGAGAAGCAGTTGAGGTGTATATGCAACTTCAACAGAGACATCGATCTTAGCTGACGGTCTCTATAAGCTGCAAAAATATATATATATATATATTTAAATATATATACATAAATATATTAATTAGTAGCTTTGTCTTCTCCTCTAACTGGAGGCGCAGCAGCACCACAGCCTGTAGTTGCAGCAGAGCAGAATATAACTGTCTCTTAGAGACTGTAAAACTTCTTGCTGCTGCTGCGGCTGCTGCAGCAGCTGCAGCAGCAGCAGCAGCAGCAGATAATTGAGCCTGCAGTATACCCTCAACCTTCTGCTTATTATGCTATAATATAATAGTTAGTTATTTATTACTTCTTTAGCCAGCCCTCTGCATACAGCCCGAATGCATGCATATAATTGCATGCATGCATGCATGCACTAATTCTAATTCTAATATTAATTTCATATCCCTCTTCTTCTTCTTCAGACTCTATGCATGCAGTCGTGAGCTCTATTTTCTAACAATAAAAGAGAAGAAGGCTCCCAAAGACATTACTAATTATAATTACTAATATAATAATTTATGCAAAGACAAACAATACAAGCGGAGAAGCGAGTTAAAGCTGCTAATAAAGCTTATCATGCTTGCTGCTGCTGCTGCTCTTATTGTTGTTATTGCTGCTGCTGCTGCTGTTGTTGCTGCTGCTGCTGCTGCTGCTGCTGGGCATTGCTGTGCAGTGAGCGTTTCGCAACTTAAACAAAAAAAGTGCAGCAACTCGCTGCACTTCTTTGCTTAAATTAAAACAACTAAGAAAGAAAGAGAGATATATATTTAGGGATAGATATATATATATATAGATAGAGAGAGAGAGACAGAAATAGATATAGAGATAGATAGATAAATGGATAGATAGATAGATATGTAAAGATAGATATAAAGATAGAGAGATAGAGACAGAGATAAAGATAGACAGAGACAGATATTGATAGAGGGAGAGAGACAGAGAAAGAGAAAGAGAGAAGGAGAGCCTCTAATTAATTAATTAATTAATTAATTAATTAATTAATTAATTAGAAAAGTGATGAAGAAGAGGTAATGAATTGTAGAAAGAAAAGGCTTCTCTAAACGCATGCATAGCAGCAGAGAGTAAATATGAAAGTTTATTTAAGCTGCTCTGTGCATGCAGATTATTGCTGCCATCAATATAATAAAATAAATAGGAGGAGAGGTGTATATACACCTCTCTCCTCATAAGGGGTCCTCATAACTTAATATTATATATATTATATTACATTATATATTATATTATATAGTATTATATATTATATAATATAATGAGAATTTAAAAGAATATATTTTTCTTCGTTTTACTGCATGCAGCTCTCTCTCTCTCCCTGCGTTTTAAAAAAAATGCTGCTATTACTTTAACTCTCCGACTGTGAGTGCTGCTGTCTGCAGCAACAGCAGCAGCAGCAGCAGCAGAAGCAGCAGCAGCAGCAGCAGAAGTAGCAGCAGCAGCAGCTATCTATTAAAGCTCATAAAGTAGTAGACTTCTTAAGAGAAGTTCATGGGTTAAAAGAAGAAAATAATGAAGAATAATATTTTAATTGCATTACTTTGTCGTCAGTTTGAGGTGTATAGTACAGCACCTACAATTATTTATTTTTTGTTTGTTTGTTTGTTTGCTTCTAACGCTTCTTCTTTCTTTACAATGCCCAATACTCTATAAAAACAAATATAAAAGAAAGAAGATTATAAGAAAACCCTCTTCTTTGTCTTTAACCCTCTCTAATCTTCTTTAAACAAACTCTCTTCGAACTCCTGCAAACATTTTAATTAAGCGGGGCTGAGATATTAATTAATTTTCAGAAAAAATATCTTACGAGTCTTTGTTATAAACATATATATATGTTTATATATATATATATATATGTTTATATATATATATATATATATATAATGTATATATAGTATATATACATAAAGAAAAACAGAGGTATGTTGAAATGCACTCACTCTGTTCGGCTGTATATACAAAGCAGAGACTTCGCATGCATGTACATGCAAGTAAGCATGCATGCAAGTAAGTATGCATGTGCATACTTGCATGCATGCAAGTAAGCATGCATGCAAGTGTGCATTCATGCATGCATGCAAGTATGCATGCATGCATGTGCATGCAAATAAGCATGCATGCATGCATGCATGTGCATGCAAATGAGCATGCATGCGAATACCTAAAGAATCAGTAATAATATCTGGAATAATTCCAGAATTAGAATAAGGTAAATGCTCATGCATGTGCATGCAAATGAGCATGCATGCATGCTTGCATATATCATGAAGCAGATTTAGTTTGTTGGTTTAGGCGGCTTTAGTTATTTTCTCTTCGTCTTTTCTTTGAGCATGTTCTTGTAGAGTTCTGCAGACAAAAAATAAAGATGCAGTTGCTATATATATTTTATACATTTGACATTATATCTCTTCTTTATTTATTTATTTATTTGTTTATCTTTTATTTGTTTATTTGTCTATACAGGTTTAGTGTGTACACCTGCAAACGGGTGTATACGCAGCTGCAAATTGTCTGTGAAAGTGCTGTCAATGCAGAATAACAAAGATAATTCGAAATAATAATAATAATAATAATAATAATAATAATAATAATAATAATAATAATAATAATAATAGCAATGATGATAATAATAGGAATAACAATAACAATAATAATAACAATAAAAGTAGCGACAACAACAACAACAACAAAAATAATAATAATACAGCATGAAGGTTTTTACTTGTTTTATTGCTGCACTATATATATATATATATGTATATTTATGTATATGTTTATCTATTTATTATATATATATATATATATTGAGGTGTACATACAGCTGAGATATCAAACGCACCGCGGGAGTTTCCATACAGGTTTTTTTTCTTCTATTGTTTTTGCTTCTATTTGTAAAGACGCATTAAATGTTTTTAATTGATTTAATATTTGTTTTGTTAATTCTTCAGGTGTAGAAGCAGACGCAGAGACAGCTACACGCTTGACGCCGACTAACCATTGAGGGTTTATATCCTCCGTTTTAGAAACTAAGTAAGCCCTGAAAAAACAGAAAAAGCAATTAAAAAAAATATTAATATATATAAATGTGCAAATACTTAAAGACATCAACATATTTGTATAGATGCACATATATACTAATAAAAATATGTATCTGAATGTGCGTAAATATATTTATATATATATTGTATGCATATCATATAAATAAATATATAAATATATATAATTATTTAAAATATATATTGTAATTGAACAAACAAAAAACGACACAAACAAATGAGGACGCAGAGCTACGAACTCTGCAACAAACAAAAACAAAAAAAGATGCAAGGACATACACTCGAAATAAACACAAACAAACGCAATAAGCAAAAACCACAGAAGCGTTAAAGAAGCAAACAAATGCAAGAAAAAAATAAAAACATTCGCAGACAGAGGAAGAAGATGTTTTGTGATAATTTAGGTGTCAATATACTGCATTTATTTTTGTTGTATTTCTCTTTAAAAGCAACATTATATTAAACAAGGATTTATTTGTTTATTTATTTATTTATAACTCCAGGAACAGAAAATAATTAGAAGCACTTGCAGCGGACCCACGTGCATGCAAACTACACAAACAAAACATAAAAACAAAGGCACCCTCTAGCTGCAGATACAGCTAGAGATAAAGAAAAAGAAGCAAGAAAACAAAAGCAGCAACAGCAAAAGAAACAGAAACAAAGAAAACGAAATAGCGAAAAAGAAATAAAGGAAAGGAAATTAAGAAAGAAAGAAGTGAAGAAAAAGAAATAAAGAATAACTGATCAGCCAAAAGAAGAAAGGCAAATGCACTAAAGTAAACAGAAAAAAATAAATAAAGTACAAATGCAAGCATTACTGACGCCGCGATGGAAAGACTGTGAATGTGCATGCATGCATGCATGCAAACGCATGCAAACGCATGCATGCATGCATGCATGCATGCACGTGGTTTCTGCATGCATGCATGCAAAAAGCCCCATGCATGCACACCCACACTGACACGCCCACACAGCCACATCTATTTGCATGCATGCAAATAGATGCATTCACGCAACGAGGTGTATGTATGCAAAGAGATGCATGCATGCATGCAAAGAGAATAGAGCGGGGTGTGTATAGGCAGTGATTTGTTGTGAATGTACGTACGGAATGCCTCTGCTTTTTGCTATTTCTACTAAACGTAAAGCATTGCTTGAGGTGCAGCTTCCAATAACAATAGCGAGTTGTGCATGCGCTGCAAGAGCTCTTAATGCTGCTTGTCTGTTAGTTGTTGCATAGCAGACAGATCCTGATTTAATAGTTTGAATAAACGGAAACTTCTTTCTTAAAGCATTTTCTATATCTTTGCAATCTAATAAACTTAAAGTTGTTTGTGTTACAAAGAACAACTTCTTCTCAGAAGAGCAAAAAGGAAGCCGCTCTACATCTTCTTTCTTCTCTACTACATACACACGACCCGGTGCCTCTCCGCATACTCCCTGCACTTCCACTGCAGCAGCAGCAGCAGCAGCAGCAGCAGTAACAGCAGCAGCAGCAGCAGCAGCAACAGCACCAGTAACAGCAGCAGCAGCAGCAATAGCAGTAACAGCAGCAGTAACAGCAGCAGCAGAATCAGCAAACAGAAAACATGCATAAAATGTCTTTTAAGGATTCAAATGGGTGGACAAACAAAGACAATGAAATAGCGAAATAATAAATATACAAACAAACAAAGGCAAACAAAGACAGATAAACACACAAACAAAAGCAAAAAGAAACAATAACACAAACATAAACATTAATAACAAACAAACAAACTCAAACACACAAACAAACGTAAAAACAAACAAAAACAAACAGAAAAACGCACCTAAACAAATACAAAAATATTACATATACACTCAAAATCAAATGCAAACGGAGACCCCAAAAAGCAAACAAACAAACACAAGCAGATGCATGCAGAAACAGAGGCATAATGAAAGATAAACAAACAAACAAATAAAACAAACAAACAAACGAACAGAAAAACAGACAGACAGACAAACAAACAAACAAACAAACAAACTTAAGACTGCAGATATTATAACTCGCCACAGCTTTAAAACAAAAAGCACTGAAGAGGAGTTTTCTCTGAGTAAAGAAAAGAAAGAAAAATGAATATCAAAATGAGCATAAGAAGAAATTAAAAAAGAAAGAAAAAGAAGCTTAAAAAAAAAGCACCTCAACAGTGCATGCAGTATATTGTCGGTTAGAACAAAACCAGAAAAAACAAAAGTAATATTTTTAAAAGTAAAAAAAAAAGATTAATTGATGTATTAACATCAAGAATGTGAGTGCTGTTGCGGTGTACATACACCTCAAGAATGCAGGTGTATAGTAAAAGAAAAGCAGAGAAAGAAAGCGAAAGAGAAGATAAAGAAGAATAAAAAGAAATAACAAATGAATTACCGTGATTTTTATGTCCAATAATAATAATATTGAAGCCTTCTCGAGCTTTCTGCTGTACATACACATGCACTTTCTGAACAAGAGGGCATGTTGCATCAATTGTTATTAAATTTCTTTTTCTTGCTATTTCTCTTATCGATGGAGATACACCGTGAGCAGAAAATATTACAACTGAGTTCATAGGGATCAGCGAAATGTCTTCGACAAATACAGCGCCGCGAGACTGCACACAAGCACCGCAAGCAGCAGCAAAACAACATAATAATAAACAAAGCCAATAAACTAACAGAATATATAAACAGAATAAATAAACAAACTGAATAAACAAATCAATAAACAGAATAAATGTACAAATAGAATAAGCAGACAGAATAAACAAATAAATAAACAGAATCAATAAACGAACTGAATAAACAAACAACATAAAAAATAATTAAATTCACAGATACAAATAAACATACAGTTCAAAATATGCACGAGCTTCAATTATACAAAAACATATATATATATAATAGATATATGCATAGATATATATATCTATCAATATATACATATTATATATATATCTATGTATATATATATATATATATATGTCTATGCATATAGGCATAGGGAAAAAGTATACAAATAGAACCAGATATATATTCATATATATAAATATATATATATA
>NW_013547219.1:0-15000 GCF_000499425.1 Eimeria acervulina
ACTCTCTCTCTCTCTCCCTCTATATATATATATATATATATATATATATATACGCACGTGTGTTTGTGTATCTATCGCTCTCTCGCTCTCTCTGTGTCTCTCTGTCTCTCTGTCTCTCTCTCTCTCTCTGTATATATATATGTATATATATATATTTTATATACATATATACTCGACGTATGTATTTGTATTTCTTTTCTTTCTCCTTGTCTGTTTCCCTTTATGCCTTTAAGAGTTTGTCTTCGTAGTTGAGTATGCAGAGTATAACTCGCTGGTTGATGTGTATTTCTTTGAGGGTTTATTCCCCCTGATAGGGGTTTACCCATAGGGTTTAGGGGCTAGGGTTTAGGGTTTAAGTCTTCAGTTCTACCGTTTAGGGTTTAAGGATTCAGCTTTAGGGTTTAGGGTTTAAGGCTTCAGCTTTAGGGTTTAGGGTCTAGGGTTTCAGGCTTAGGGTTTAGGGTTTGAATCTTCAGATTTGGGGCTTAGGGTTGTTAAGGGTTTAGGCTTATTTAGTGTTGCGCAGATTTATTTAGGGTTATTTAGGGTTATTTCGGGCTATCTAGGGTTTAGGGTTTAGGGTTTAGGGTTTAGGGTTTATGTTTCAGGTTGCAAAGAAGAGCGGGACAAAGAAGTTGTATTTTCCCGTGCACAAGTTTGGGTTTGATCGGGGCTATGAACTGGCAGTGCAAACGCGAAGAGACCATTTACTAACTCCGAAGGTCTCTGTAGCTGGTGAGAGACAAAATATTTAATAATTATAATTATTATTTTACTTTTACTGCTGCTGGTTGCTGCTGGTGGTGGTTTGGTGCTGTTGCTGTACTTCTGCCTCTTTCTCCTCTTCTTCTTTTACGTCGTCGTCTTTTTCATGTTCTTTCTTCTGTCTTCTTCTCATTCGCTGTATATATATATATATATATATATATATACTTGCCGCTCGTCCAGCTGTGTGCGCTGTATTTTCATTTGCATGCATTTGTAAATATATGCATGTATGTATATTATGTATTTGTTTATATGTATGTATAATATGTACCATATGTATTGATTAGTGCATGCAAGTGCATCTTTCTGTTGTCTCTTTCTCTCTTCTTTTTAGAAAAAACCTCAGAGGCTTCGTCGGGGGTTCAGTCAAACAATGCGGCGCAGACAGCTGCTAAAGAAGAGGGCTCAGCTGTCTCTGCACTCCAGAGAGGGAGACCGCAAAAGTCGAAGAGAAAACCACAGGTAACATATATATATATATATATATATGTTCTTACATACATGTGAAATTCCTGTGTATATACTTTTCTGTAGACGTACATATGCATATGCATTATATATATATGCATAGCTGTCATATATATATATATATGTATATATATATATATATATATATATATATTGTATGTACATATATGTCTTTACATGCATGCATGTGTTTGTATTGATGCATCTATATATATATATGTATATATACATATATATACACGTATTTATGTACGTACTTGTATGAGTGAAATATATCAGTAATAACCCCCAGTGTTGTGTATATGCGTAGTATATATATAGAGGAGGAGTTCATCTGTACGTATTGATGAGCATATATGAATGAAATTGCATGCATGCGGAGAACGAACAAAATTGCAAGCAGAATGAAGGTGTGTACATACACCCCGCCGGGAGGTAAATTGTCTGTACGTGGAGGAATGCATGCATACATTCATGTTGTCTTTTTGTGTTTATTACAAGTGAGAATAGAAGGAAAGAGGTGAATACTTTTGCTACTTTTGCTGCTGCAGGACACATTCCCAGAAGACAGAGATAGTGCACTTGGGGGCGGTGCTGCAGGCAGCAAGCAGCAGCAGCAACAGCAGCAGCATCCGAACTATAGACTGCAACAGCAGGTGCAGCAGATGCAGGCGCAGCAGCAGCAGCAGCAGGGCCTGGGGCAGCTATTAACACAGCGGGAAGATGCTGTAAGAGGCAGCAAAGCAGAAGAAGCAGCAGTTTCTGTTTCAGCAGCAGCAGCAGCACTGTCTCCCAGAGCCAGCCCTTGTGGTGTCTCCAGTGAAGACCTCTCAGGAGCAGCAGCGGCAGCGTCTCCGTCAGCAGCATGCATTTTATCACCTGGTGCATCTCCTGCTTCTGTTCCTTCAGCACCATCACCCTCACCAGCAACAGCAGCATCAGCAGCATCTGGTGCTGCTGCTGCTGCTGCAGCTACAGCTGGAGGTGGGGTTGGTGGTGGTTTAGGAACAGGCTCTTGCCCTGGAGTAGGTGAAGCCCTTCATCGTTTAAGTCTTTTTCGTTTAGAAACACTCGGTATACAAACACCAGTTAACCCAGAGAAAACACCTAAAGATGCAATTCGCCTTGCAGAGGCTTTGGGGCCTTTTCCCCCTGGCATTCGCTTCGATAAATCCACATTCAGGTAATTATATATTAAACATAACCAACAACATTTTCATATAGTTGTATATATATTATAATATATATATATATGTATAAGCATATGATATACCTGCGCACATGTATATATATATGAATATATATATATATTATGTATGTTTGTATATACTTGTATGTGTATAATCATACAGTTCAGTTCCTCGTGTTCATGTGCATCATATATATATATATGTATATATGTACATATATTTTTATGAATATATAATAGACAGAAACATATATATATATACATATATAAGCAGATATATATATATATATATGTATATGGGTGGCCTAAACCCTCTTTGGTTTTTTCTGGTGGTTGATTGTTTGTTACTGCGATTATTTGTGTTGTTGTTGGTGCAGCTGCTGTTGTAGCTGTTGTGCTGTATTGTTGCTGTTGTTTAGTGCTGCATTGATATTCTTTTTCTCTCTTTTTTTTTGTTTTGTTCTTCAGATGGTTTGCATTGTTTAGGGATAAAGCAACAGGAGCAAAGAGAGCCAAGACATTTACCGCGAAGATGTATGACGGATGCATCTTTAAAGCTTATGATGCATGTAAGACAGACAAAACAAAAAAAACAAGAAAGAAGCATTTATTCAGTGGTTTCATACTTCGTCTGCTGTCTATACTCCTTTGGGTCGCTTGCCGCTTTCCTGCTGCTGTTGCTGCTGCTGCTCCTGGTAGTGCTGCTGGTGCGGGTGCTGCTACTGCTGCTGAGGTTGGTGCTACTGTTACTACTGCTGATGCTGTTTCTGTTGCTGCTGGTGGTGGTGTTGCTGCAGCTGCTGCTGGTGCTGCTGCTGGTTAGTTGTTTATAAGATAAACAGAAAACACACACTGTACTGGGGTTTCAGCGGCTGCTGCTGCTGCTGCTGCTGCTGCTGCTGTGGCTGTACACAAACGTATATATAATTGTATGTGTATATTATAGTACATATATGCGGCATACAAAGCAATACGAGGAAACGGGAGATGGTTTGCTTTTTATGATTAATTTTTAAAGATAATTAATGCATTTCATAGAGAACATAAAGCTTCTCATTATTTTCTTCTTTCATTTATAGTTAAATTTATTTTTTGTTTTTGTTCGCAGGTTTGCGTTTTTGCTCGTCGCATATTATAAAGCCAGTGGAAGGAGCGAGGCCCGTCTTGCTGGTGTGTTTGTCTATTCTTTATTTATTTATTTTTCTCTTTCTCTTTTATGTGTTTGTTCGTCTCTTCCTCTTGTTTGTTTGTTTGTTTAATCTTTCATTCCCTTGTTTGTTTCTTCTGTTTGTTTGCTTGTTTTGTTTTTTGTTTATATCACCCCTTTTAGGTTGAGATGCAACTCTTCTTTTTGTCTGTTTGTTTGTTTGCTTTTCTTTTCTACCTCTTGTTTGCGTTCAGCTGTTTGTTTTGTTTGTTTTGTTTCGTCTCCCTCTTTCTCCTCCTAGTGAAGTATAACTTTTTAAGACAAATTCGTGCATCGTTTTGCTGTCTCCTCGAATCAATACTCTCTCCAAACGCTGCAGCAGCAGCAGCAGCAGCAGCAGCGTTTATATGCATGTACACACACGTTGGTTTACACAAATATGTATATATATATATATTTATATATGTGCTTCTGTATGTATAATATATATATATATATATATAGTGATGAAGAATGAGGATTGACGAGAGTGGAGCTGTCTGTACACCATGCACATTTGTTTGTTTGTTTTTTTAGGATTGTTCTTCTGGCCTTGATTTACCTAAAGAGACATTCACACCTTGGAGGAATCCAGCAGGTATATTTGTTAACATATAATAAGTGCATTTCCTGATGAGCGTTGAATTCTTTTCTGCATGCCCTTGATCAGTGTTTAGGGTTTAGGGTTTAGGGTTTAGGGTTTGTGCGAGGGTTTTCTTGCAGAGGACGGCATTCGCACGCCTACGAGGACGGGGAGGGAAGAGGAGGCGTTGAAGTACTTCAGGCCTTCTCAGGTTTGTCTTTTGCTTTTAAATAAAGTGTTTTTTCTTGATAACAGGAAGATATATTATTTTGTTGCCCTTAGGTCTACATAATAAATATATAGATATATAAGTATATACAAAAATATAGATTATATATATAATATGCGTATATGCAATATGAAAGCCTATTTTAATATTCTCGTTCTGTAAGTATGCGTATATATATTATATGTATAAACATATATATGAGATTCATCTTAATATACATCTATATGTACATTAAGTATGTGGGGAGCACGTCTGTGTTATTGCACATATATGTAATTATAAATGCTGCGCTCTGCGTTGCTTGCGCTGTTCCTGTAGCTGCGGCTGCTGCTGCTGCTGCTGTTTGTATTACTGTTGTTGCCTTTGCTGCTGTTGCTGCTGCTCAGGCTATGTTGGGGGACACTGTGAACAGCAGCAACAACAACAGCAGCAGGTTGCTGCTGCCTGCAGAAAATGCAGCAAATATGGAGGGTGTAATCCGCAAGCGTATGTATGCAGCTCGGGGGCCCTCTTCCCCCGCACCTGCTGCTGCTGCTGCTGCTGCTGAGGGGGGCCCCTATGAACAGAATAAAAGCACTTTATCTTTCCGGCTTAATGCAGAGATAGAGAAAAACAATGCAGCAGCTTCTTCTCCTGCTGCAGAGCGAAGCGATTTCTTAGAAGATAATGATATCTTTGATGCACTCATGCCTGTATGCAACCAAACTCTAAACCCTATACCCTACACCCTAACTCCGGCAGACGAGCGTTTTAGACAGGATAGTCAATAGTAATGGTAGTAATAATTAAAAAAATAAACGCACAGTGTGCATGCAGCAAGCGGCACAAAAGGAAGTTCTAGCATGAAGAGAAATATATATATATATATATATATATGCGAATAGATATACACATTAATATATATATGTCTATATATATATATATATGGATGAATGAATGAATGGGGGAGAGTATGTTTATTGCATGCAAATACGAATATATATATATATATATTTTAAGACAAGTGCATGACTATGAGTTCTTTTGTTTTATTTTTGTTTTTGTTTATTTATAGGGAAGAAGCACCAGACGTCGCTCAAGGCGTTTAGCAGTGGGAAAGCGAAGAAAATTTCAGTGGGGTGTTTCAATTGAAGATATTATTTATTCAGGAGGAGAGGGAGAGGGGTCCCCTTTAAGTTGCGGTGTATCTGCAGTAGAGCTTGCATTAATAGAAGGCGGAAGAAAGTATTCACAGGCACCGCTGCACGGATTCAGCAGCAGCAGCAGCAGCAGCAGCAGCAGCAGGGGAGTGAAGGTTGTAGGAGAAACGATTTATAATTGCAAGTGCTGCTTTGCTGCTGCATGCGATGATTGTCTTGATTTGCTGCGCTGCAGTAATTTTGAGTTCTGTTTGCAGTGCTTACCGCAGAAAACTAGATTAATGCTGCGCTCAGTCTTGTTGATCTGCCTAGACACCCTAATTGCTGCTGTATTAAAGAGACTGCATTACTCTCGTGAAGATAAATGGAGACGATGCGTAGCGCTGCAGCAGCACAGGGATAAAGTCGTGCATGCAAAATTGTGGGGTCCAGATACCCGAACACCGGCAGCATCAGCAGCAGCAGCAGCAGCACCAGCAGCAGCAGAAGCAGCAGAAGCATTGCCGGCAAAGAACCTGAGTGAACTCCGATTAGAGGCATCAACAACCTCTATACTCGCTCTGCAAATACCTGCTGATGCTACTGCTGCAGCAGCAGGGGAACAGCAAGAGCAGGAGCAACAGCAGCAGCAGCAGCAGCAGCAGCAGGAACAGGAGCAGGAACAGCTTCAACAGCAGCTGCAACAACAGCAGCAGCAGCAGCAGCAACAGCAGCAGCAGCAGCAGCGTAAGCAACATCGTTGTTGGGGGGAGGTGCTTCCTTATTTGCATGCGTTTTGGCCTTTTGTAGAGCAGCAGGAATTACCTGCAGGTGTTGATGTTTGCGTTATTTCTTCTTTGCTTGAACAGCTACATGCAATAGCAAGAAGAAAACCCGAAAAGTTTGCACAGTATCCCGTGCTGTTTGAAATAGAACGAGTTGGGGGAGAGCTTGCATGCGCTGCTGCTGCTGCCGCTGCTGCTGCAGGGTGCAGCAACAGCAACAGCAGCAGAAACATCAATGACAACGCATGCAGTATATGGGGTCGATGGAGTTCAGATGATGAAAACGAAGAACCTGCCTATACACTTGGAGGGGGAAGCCCTCTCTATGGGTAAACGAAAATATTTTTATAGGACAGATAAACAAAAATATATTCATGCAGCAGGGCTAGTAAATATACAAGCCTTGCTGCGGCTGCAGCAGCAGCAGTTCCACCAGTGCCTGCAGCACCAGGTGCAGCAGGAGCTGCAACAGGAGCTGCAGCCAGTGGACAGAAACAGCAGCAAGAGGGAAGCAGCTAGAGCAGCTGCAGCAAAAGCAACAGCAGCAAGAGCAGCAAAGAAATGACAGGATGAACAGCAGCATCCTGTTCAGGCGCAGCAGCAAGAAAAAGCAGCAGCAGCCACAGCAGGAAGAAGTAAGTAGCAGCTGCAAAAGCAGCAGCGGGAGTAGCTGTAGCAGTAACTGCAGCAGCAAGAGGGAAATAGCAGCAGCAGGATCAGCTGCAGCAGCAGCAGATGGGAATAAGAGAGGAGCTGCTGCACCGTCAGTTAGATAAAATGGTTTATTAAAGCTTGAGTCACGTGCATGCATCCTGTACAAGTGTTTGGGGTCTATCGTATGCATGCATGCATACATGCATGCATGCTTTTTGTTTTCGTATAAAAACAGCAATAGTACAAATGCATTATCATTGTCAATTCCTTTTACAAATGCAGTACAGAGGGAAAAACAAACAAAATCGCCAGTGCTATGCAGAAGCATGCATGCATGCATGCGCGCATGCATGCATTATGCATGCGTGTATGTGCATGCATGCATGTAGGTTTGCTTGCGTGCATCTTATTCATACATATGCATGCATGCATGCACATTATTCATTCTAATGCATGCACGCGTGCAACTTACTTATGTATATAAGCATACGCGTGCATGCATATGCATGCATGCATATGCATGCATGCATATGCATGCATGCGTATGCATGCATGAAGTCTCTCCCCGTCTGCGGAGAGGAGAATTTCCGGATGGCAGTTTACGCGGAAGGCCGTTCGTTGCATGCAGTCAGGCATTTGCATGCATGCAAGTTCGCATGCATGCATTTTTGCATGCCTATGCATGTGCATGCATTTTTGCATGCAACTGCATTCCTACGCATATGCATGTATGCATGCATTTGCATGCATTCTTGTGTGCATCCATGTTATTCATGCACATGCATGCATACATGCATGCACGCATGTATGTTATTCATGCATATACATTCTGAACTGGTTGTTTGCATGCGAGGTTGTTTGCATGCTTACAAGGGTTTTGCTTGTTTACATGCAGACAGAGAAATAAGTTTTTTCGAATTTATAAAAAGTTTTGCAAGAGATTGTGTTTATTTTAGTTATGTTTATTTGTATATATATACACGTAACGTATCTATATGGATATATATTTATAATACCTATTTATTTAGTAGAAATAGAATAACAATAGCGCTTATTAAATAAGGTGCAGAAGTCTTTAGATAAAAGTTGTTGCATCCAACATATATATATATATATATATAGAGAGAGAGAGATAGAGATTATATATATATATATAATGTGCAAATTAGATAAACTGAAGAGTTATATCTTTAGGCAAGAAGATTTGTCTGAGTTGCTGGGCTTTCAGTGAACGCAACTTGAGAAAACATTTTCTCTTTTTATCATTTTACTTCCCTCTATACTTTGCTTAACTTGCAAATACTCGAGAAATAAATATAATTTAAGATTAGTTAAAAAAACAGAAAACAAAACAGAGGAAGCCTCGATGCTCCTCTCCAGTGTCAAATGCATGCAAGCGTGCATGCATTTATATATATATATATATGCATAATACATACACACACGCACATACATACACATATATACATGTATTCATAACTGCGTATGTATGAGCATACATATTATATGTCTATGACAACAAAAAGAAATGTATATATATCTATATATATATACATATATATATATATATATAATTTATAGAATGGCCTGTCTGTCAATGCGGGGTTTGAATTTGAATAAATTTTCATAAAAGTTTAAAACTTTTTCAACAGCAAAACCCCAAAAAGAAGAAAAACCCTCAAGACCTTCATCTAGAAATGTTTGTTCCTAAAGGAAGAAAAAGAAGCAAATAAAAGAAATAAATAAATATTATTATTCTTATTATTACTAATAGTAATATACTTTTAAACTTAAAAGTAATTCTTAAAGGATTGCGGAGATATGCATAAATAAAGCAAAAGAAACAAACAACAGGGTTAAGGAATTAGATTACAAGACAACTAACTAAATAAATAAATGAAAGTAAATAAATGAACATAAATAAATAAATATTAATATATAAACGCATATATATATATATATATATATATAGATGTATACATTTAGGGTTTATGGGTTGGCAGGTAGAGATAAATTAGGGTTTAGGGTTTATGAAAAGCAACATAAGAATAATGCAAAATGTACTTTTAGGTTTTAGGGTTTAGGAATGAAGACAAAACGAACACAAACAGAGCAAATTAGGGTTTAGAGTTTAAGCGAAATAACAAGACAAACACAAAACACTAATTTAGGGTTTAGGGTTTAGGGTTTACGAAGAAACACCAAGCAAAAGAGAAATAAATAAAGGAGAGGAAGAAGAGTAGGGCTAGTGTATGCAATGAGAAAAACAATATTAAAAAAGTAATTTAAATGCATCTTTTTAATAAAAGAAGACAAACAAAAAAAAAACAAGAATATATAATTTATACTTTTTGTCATTTACCGTGTATACATCTTCTTCTTCTGCTTTAAAAGGCTTCATAAGTATTTGTTTCATGCACATCCACTCATTATTATATATGCAAGAAGCTGCTGCTTCTTTTAAAAAAATTATCTTTAAACCTTTCATCAATAACTCGCTCTGCATGCGCGCTTGCAAAAAAAACATTTCCAGCCCACAGACTGAAAGACAGTTCCCTGCATCTTTCTATAAACAAACAAAACACAAAAAAAAGAAATATAAATATTAGTTAAATTGTTATAATAATAAGAAAGAAATAAACATAATAGTTATTCTATAAACAAACAAAACACAAAAACAAGAAATATAAATATTAGTTAAATTGTTATAATAATAACAAGAAAGAAATAAACATAATAGTTATTCTATAAACAAACAAAACAAACAAATCAAATGAAAACGAGCAAAAATAGACAAATAAACAAAAACAAAAAAGACAAACATAAAAAAATATATTTGCATGCAAAACCCTTTCTTATTTTTCTGCTGTTTCGTTTTTCTCTTTTTTATTTTTCTTTGTTTGTTTTTGAATTATTGAGCAACTGCCGTCTTCTTCAATAAATAAATATTATATTTATGATATATATATATATATATATATTATATATACATATATATATATACAAATGTGTGTATTAACATTAATATTAATATTAATATTTTGTATATGGATTTATATTTATATTTATATTTATGCTTAACTTAATATTAATATTTATATTTATATTTAAATATAAGACAATAATATTTGATTGTTTTATTGTTTTAAATATAAAAACAAACCTGGCTTAGAAGAGGCGTTAATGGAGGAGAGTAAACTAATTCAATTAACAGAGGACGTCGAACAAACAAAGCAGAAAAAGATGAAGGTAAAGAGACAGAAGGAGGCCTCACATTTATCTGTACGTACACAGCAAAAATATTACAATAAATTCAAATGTTTATATCTATTATATAATGAAATAAGTATAAATATATACATAGAAGGGTAAATAAAAATATATAATACAACAATAAATATAATGACATAGTAGTAATACAAACGCATATATATATATGTATATATATCTTGCAATCTAGACTAAAGAAGCGCGGTTTTAGGGTTTAGGGTTTAGGGTTTAGGGTTTACGATGACGTCGATGTGGGCTCCCTTTAAGGCTTCAAGAGAGGTGACGACCTCAGCGTCAAATTCATTTGCAAGTGTTTCTGCTCTTTTTATAGTACGGTTAAGAATTAAAACCCGTACGCCTTTGCTGCTGCAGCAGCATTTGCTGCTGCTGCTGCTGCTGCTGCTGCTGCTGCTGCTGCTGTTGATGGTGGTGATGGTGGTGCTGCTGCTGCCGTTGATGGTGCTGCTGCTGCCGCTCTTGCTGCTGCTGCTGTTGTTGTTGTTGCTGCTGCTACTGCTGCTGCTGCACCACTGCGATATTGCAGCAAGCGCAGCCCTGGCTGTTCCCCCGGCCCCCAGCAGCAAAATGCAGCACACGTCCTCTGGCTGCAGCACAAACAGCAGCAGCAGCAGCAGGAGCAGCAAATCTCGGGTGCGTACGTACACCAAAGGAAGCAGCAGGTTCTCCTCTGCATGCACAAAGGAGGTGTAGATATACAAAGGAAATATTAAAAGTCTTTTTGCAACTAGCAGCAGCAGCAGCAGCAGCAGCAGCAAGTAGGAGCTGCTAATGGCAACAGTAAGAGACGTGTTGTTGCTTCTGCTGCTGCTCTTTGCTGCTGCTGCTGCTGTTGTTGCTGCTGTTGCTGATGCTGATGCTTCTGCTGGTTTTGCTGCTGCTCATTAGTGGTGTTACATCTGCAGCTGTTGCTTGCCCTGCTTCTGCTGCTGCTGCTGCTGCTGCTTCTGCTTCTGCTTCTGCTGCTTGCTCCTTCTGTTGCTGCTGAAGCTGCTACTGGTTACTGCTGTTACTGCTGCTGCTGCTACAACTTCTGTACAACTACCGTTCTTGCTCCTGGTAGTGCTGCTGCTTCTGTCCCTGCTGCTGCTGCTGCTGCTGCTGCCCTTGCTGCAGCAGCAGCTGCTGCTGCAGCATACCTGTTTATGTCTTCTAAGAGCTTCTTTAATTGCATATGCATCTGTATTTGCACCGAGGAGGGTCCCAGATGGACTCCAAAAGACAGAGTTTACCTGCAGCAAACAGCAAAACAAACATGTTGCTGCTGCTGCTACTGCTGCTCCTCCTACTGCTATTGCTGCTACTCCTTGCGCTGGTGATGATCGTGCTGTTGCTGCTGCTGCTGCTGTTACAGTAGCAGCAGTAAGCAGCACCAAGTAGAAGCAACAGACAGACAATATAAAAGCAACAAGAAGAATCAACAGAGACAGAGCTGCAGCTACCACCCTAGCAGCAGCAGGAGCAGCAGCAACAGCAACAGCAAATGCTGTACTGCAGATGCCAGAGCAAACGAAACAGCAGCAGCAACAGCAGAGCAGCAGGGAAAGCAAGTGAGCAGCAGCAGCAGCAAACGCAGCAGCGAGACAACGAAAAATAGCAGCTGCAGCAGCACCGGAAAGCAAACGGACAGCATTAGCAGCAGCAGGAGCAGCATTAACATCAGCATTAGCATTAGTATTAGCAGCAGCAGCATTAGCAGCAGCAGCAGCATTAGCAGCAGCAGCAGCATTAGCAGCAGCAGCAGCATTAGCAGCAGCATTAGCAGCAGCAGCAGCATTAGCAGCAGCAGCAGCATTAGCAGCAGCAGCATAAATATTATCCTCACGGCTCCTGCTGCAGCAGCTGAAGAGTTTGCTTTATCTACTAAACCGAGAGACAGCTCTTTAAAAGGAATTGTTATTGAAGCACCTCCAAATAAATAGCGATGGTGCAGCAGCAGCTGCTGCGCCCAGTACGCGAACTCTGCTTCCAGCTGCTGCAATTCCTGCTGCAGCTGCTGCTGCTGCAACTGAAGAAGCAGCGCATGCTCCGCATGCTGTTGTTGCTGTTGCTGTTGTTGCTGATGCTGCTGCAGCTGTTGCAGTTGTTGCTGCAGCGAAAGATAATGATGTTGTTCTTTTAGCGGAGGGAAGAAGTCCGTGTAGACGTGCTGCTGCTGCACATGCTGCTGCTGCTGCAAATGCTGCTGCTGCTGCTGCTGCTGCTGCTGCAAATACTGCTGCTGCTGCTGCAGCAAAACAGAATAAAGATAAGGAGTCGGTGACTTAACTGTAGGATACCCTACAAGAAAAATACCGCGACAGGGCTGCTGCAGCAAACGCTTCTGCTGCAGCAGCAACGGCTGCGGCATCTGCCCATACACCTGAACAACCACCGTACATAAACCCTAAACCCTAAACCCTAAACCCTAAAAGTTAGAGCTTAAACCCTAGAACCTAAACCATAGACCCTAAACCCTCAACCATAAACACTAAACCATACACCGTAAACTCACATACCCTAAACCCTAAACCCTAAACCCTAATCATTAAACCCTAAACAAGAAATTAACAATAATATAAACATCGATTGGATTTGCTGCTAGTAGATGTACCCCTGAGCCTGTGCTGCTGCAGCAAGGAGACAAAATGCTGCAGCAAACGCGAGAGAGACAGTAGGAATAACCCCCAACGATAAAAATAACCTGCTGCTGCAGCAGCTGCTGCAGTGCAGCAGATATTGCACAGAAACTCTGCACTTGCTGCTGCCAGTCCTTGCTGCTGCTGATGATGTTGCTGATGCTTCTGCTGTCAGTGTTACTGGTATTGCTGCTGTTGCTGCTGCTGCTGCTGCTGCTGCTGCTGCTGCTGGTTGGAAGCAAGACCAGCTTGGGGACAGAGACAAACGGCCACGAGAAGGAGACAGCAGCTTCGCTAAGGAAACAAAAAATAACAAACGCAGCAGCAGCAGCAGCAGCAACAATAGCAATCAACTGCAGCAGCAGCGCCAGCATGCAACACAAGGATAAAAAGGGAGAAAGCAGCAGCAGCAGCAGCAAATGCAGCAGCAACCGCTGCAACAGCAGCAGGGGAATAGTAGCAATAGCAGCAACGGAGAGAAGCGGCAGCAGCAGCAGCACGAGACTCTCAAACAAGCAGCAGCAGCAGCAGCAGCAAAAGCAGCAACAGAACGATACACCGTACAGAAGAAAGCGCCGGGCGAGTTGTGAGGCAGGTGGAAGCAGCTGCTTCTGCTGCAGCAGCAGCAGCACCTGCCGATGTTGCTGCTGCTGATGCAGGGAGGCAATAATCCTTGTCTTGCTGCTGACTGCACGGCGCACAGCAGCAGCAGCAATGCAGCGCAGCAGCACTCGCAGCCTCTCCACTGCAGCTGCAACAGCAGCAGCAGCAACGGCTGCAGTCGCCACTGCTGAAGCCTCCAGCGGTGCTCGCCCAGCCATAGAAGAAATCCCTGCTGCAGCAGCACCAGAAGAAGCAGCAGCAGCAGCACCAGGAGCAGCAGCAGCTGCAAAAGGAGCAGCAACAGCAGCAGAAGGAGGAGCAGCAGCAGCAGCAGCAATAGCTGCTGAGCGGGGGTCCTTCTGTAGTACCCGCACAGATTGCACAAGTTCGCGCAGCCCCATAATCAGCTCCTTAACTTCTGCTGCTGCTGCAGCTGGTGCTGCTGCTGCTGCTGCTGCGGGGTCTGCGGGTGCTTCTGCTGCTGCTGCTGCTGCTGGTGCAGATGCTGTTGCTGCTGCTGGGGGGAGAGCCCGCAGCAGCTTTGCTGCAGACTGCAGCGCCAAACAGCCGGTGGGCTGAGAGAGGAGGCCCTTCCACAGCTGCTGCACCTGCTGCTGCAGCAACTGCTGCTGCTGCTGCTGCTGCTTTTGTTGCGTCTGCTGTTGCCATTGACCCGAAGCAGCACGCTGCACTGCAGCACTACTTCCTGCTGCTGCTTCGCCGGCTTCTGCATCCGTTGCTGTTGCTGCTGCTGCTGCTGTCGTAGGAGCCTTCTTCCTAAGGCGATAAAACCGCCTTAGGATAATTCCCCGCCGCTGTGCTGCAGCAGCAGCAGCCTTTGCTGCTGCTGCTGCTATTTGTCTCACGGCTGCACGTTGGTATGTGCCCATACACCGCAGAGCAGCAGCAGCAGCAAACGGCAGCCGCAGCAGACGCCGTGCTGCTGCAGCCTTTTGAGGATACTGCAGCAGCCCCAGGTGCTGCATCTGTCCTACTGCTGCTGATGCAGCTGCTGTTGCAGGTGCGCAGGCGCTATTGCTGCTGCTGATGCTGCTGCTGCTGCTGCTGCTGCGTCTGTTAGCAGCAGGAGGCCTTAAGGTCGTTAGCCACCAGCGCGGCAGCTGCTGCAGCACTGCATGCGTAGAATGAAACTCTGCTTTGCTTTCTTTTCCTTCTTCATCAACAGCAGCAGCAGCACTTGTTGCTGCTGCTGCTGCAGCAGCAGCAGCAGCAGCAGCAGAAGACAGCTGCATGCGGCTTTCTTCAGGGTGCAGCAACGCTAACCAGCGGCGACATTCCAAATCGATGTAAGCAGCAGGAACTGAGCACAGCAGCAGCTGCGTCTCCCAATACTGCAGCAGCAGCGTTGCTGCTGCTGCAGCAGACTCTGCTCCTGCTGCTGCTGCTGCTGCGGCTGCTGCTGATGCTGCTGCTACAGGGGTGTGCTGCCGGTGCATCAGCCAACGGCTGCGGTAGCTGCGACCTCCGGCAGCAGCAGCAGCAGCAGCAGC
>NW_013547218.1:0-2500 GCF_000499425.1 Eimeria acervulina
ATATATATATATAATATGCTGCTGCTGAGGAGGCGGAGGTCGGTCTTGCTGCGGTTTATCATCTCGTTTTGTTGAATTACCCAATTAAACTTTTAATTAAATTTAGTTAAATTTAATTATTTAATTTAATTATTTAAATTATTTAATTATTTTATTTTATTTTACTTTGTTTGACCCGCTTTGCTGCTGGGAGGCGGCAGTTGCTGCTGAGTTTACGCCCGAAGAGAGTTTCTTTATCTTCTTTAAAACATTTATTTATTAATTAAAATAATATTTTATTTATTTAATTTAAATTTATTATTTAAATTATTGTTTATTGCGAACTCCAGCAGCAACAGCAGCAGCAGCAGCAGCAGCACAAACCGATGTTAAGAGGGGCCCCCTGCGATCGAGGGGGGCCCCCTGTCTGCTGCTGCTGCAGCAGCAGCAGCAGCAACAGCAGCAGCAGCAGCAACTGAAGCCTCTGCATTGCAAATAACTTCAGTAGACTGGTGAGCAGCTAACACACCGCTGGCAAGCGAATGCTGCCCCCAGCAGCGGTAGCAGCAGCAGCAGCAGTAGCAGCAGCAGCAACAGCAGCAACAGTCAGCAGCTAGCTGCTGCGGGATCCGTTCCCCTCACCTGCTGCATTTAGAAGCAGAAGAATCGGCAGCAGCAGCAGCTGCTGCTGCTGCAGTAGCAACACTCATTGATGCATTTGCTGCTGCTGCCTCGACAGGATGGAGCAGCAAAAGGGTAATTCAGATGCCGTTGCAGCAGCAGCAGCAGCAGCAGCAACAGCAGCAGAAGCAGTAGCAGCGGGTGCAGCAGCAGGAACAGCAGCAGTGGGTGCAGCAACAAAAGCAGCAGCCGCGGACGGAGGGACGGAAGTGGCAGCAGCAGATGCAGCAAAGGAAGCAGCAGCAGCAGCAGCAGATCGAGAAGCTGCACAAACAACAGCAGCAGCAGCAGCAGCAGCAGCAGATCCAGAGATGCGAACTCCAGCATCAGCAGCACAAGCCGCACTACAAGCAGCAGAACCAGCAGCAACGCCTCCCGCTGCAGCAGCAGCAGGAGCCCCATCAGAAGTCTTCACAGGCCCTAGCAGCAGCAGCAGCAACAGCAGCAGCAGCAGCAGCAGGCCTGAGGTGCTGCGTCTCCGCGTGCGTCTCCCCCCAAATGTTTTCGCTCTGACCGTCCATTCAGAAGCATCTCTTGATGAGCTGATGCAAAGGGGTATGCTGCTGCTGCTGCTGCTGCTGCTTGTGCTGCTGCTGCTGCTGCTGTTGCTGCTGCTGATAGTGATGATGTTGCTGCTGTCTTCGTTTTGTATTTGCTCCCGTTGCTGTATTGCTGCTGGAGACGCTTCTGCCTCTCTTGCTGCTGCCGTCCAGTTTGTTGCTGCTGCTTTTGCTGCTGCTGCTGCTGCTGCTGCTGCTGCGCCTGTTTCGAGTGGAGTGAACATGTTTGGTGCTGCTGCGCTGCTGTTGCTGCTGCTGCAGTTGCTGCGGTCTCAGGTATAAACGAAGAGGACATTGAATCAAGTGAGACAGCAGCAGTAGCAGCCTCCGCCGCCGCAGCAGCAGCAGCAAAAGCTGCTGCTATAACTCCTCGCTTTGCTGCTCCTTCCCTTTACCAGCGGTGGAGCGTTGCTGTTGTTTTGTTGTTGCTGCTGCTGCTGCTGTTCTTATATTTTGTTATTCTATGAAGAGGGGGCACGCACTTCTTACTGAATTAGCTTCCGGTGTGTTTTGCTGCTGCTGCTGCTGCTGCTGCCGCTACTGCTGCTGCTGCCGCTACTGCTGCTGCTGCCGCTACTGCTGCTGCTGCTGCTACTGCTGCTGCTGCTGCTGCAGTTCGCTGCGGCTTTCCGCCTGCGCCTCTGAAGGAAGGGAAGCCGCTTCGAGATATAAACGATGGGGAGGCTTTGCTCGTCATGCTGCATGCAAATGGTAAGCCAGGGTTTAGGGTTTAGGGTTTAGGGTTTAGGGTTTAGGGTTTGGGGTCTATACCCCGCGCCACACGGCTGCAGAGGAGCTGCAGAAGCAGCAACACATCCCTCAGCAGCAGTAGATGCAGCAGCAGCAGCAGCAGCAACAGCATGAACAGCAACAGCACGAACAGCAACAGTAGCAATTGCAGCAGCAGCAGCAGTTGCAGCAGGAGCAGCAGCAGCAAAATTTGTTTTGTGTTTTGCTGCAGCGGGTCGGCAGGCTGTCTCTTTTCGCCCAGTCCCCAAACGCCTCGCGCGCAGCAGCAGCAGCAGCAGCAGCAGCAGCAGGGCAGAGCCGGGTGTCTCCTTTTCAGTTGGCAGCAACATCGTGACTCTCGGGACCCCTAAGAAGCGCAGCAGCTGCAGCAGCACTGCAGCAGAGAACAGCAGCAGCAGCAGCAGCAGCAGGAAGCGCCTCAGCACGAAGGGCCCCCACTTGGGGAATACGGAGGAAGAAGTAGCAGAAAATATTGTCAAGCTATTCGTCAGTTGCTGCTGCTGCTGTTGCTGCTGCTGCTGCTGCTGTTG